>NW_020955850.1:658057-660207 GCF_003031625.1 Empidonax traillii
GCTAATGTGACTGCACACTTGGAACCTTCACAAGCCAATAAATTACTCCTTCTCTTAATGCCCTTTTACAGATTGCTGCTATCTCTGCAATGGAGACTACCTATCTCATTAATTTGTAATTGTGCTGAAATATTGGAGCCTGGAAAGTGGCAGGTGAACTGAAATACAAATTCAGGAGATGTGCTGCTGCCAACAGGCTGTTGTTATGTTACTGTAGATTAAGAAATTGTTTGATGCTTTGGGCTCTGGAGTTGCTTGGATCTTTCCTTATACAAGTTGGAGTAATGTAAGGACAAGTGCACATTTCTGGATAGCACTTTCCAAAGTATGTGAATGCTCATTTTCCACAAAGCAGAGGGAGGGAGGCAGAGGAGCTCCCCTGAGCCAGGGTGGGAGAGCAGCAGAGCAGCATCACGGCCAGGGACTCCAGAGCCCTTGTACTGTCTACTTCTGGTGGGTTTAAAGTTGGTTGTGGGTTTGGGTTTTTTAATAAGAAACCCAGCAAGAAACATTCTGTGAATAATTGAGTAGGCTATGACTGCATAAAGAAACCCCAACATCAGAGTTGTGTGCCTGTTTATCACTCACTTTGGTTTAGTTTTTGTCACTGAGATTTTTGTGTATCAATGCGTAAGTTTGGGTTGCCAGAGAGCCAGTATGAGCTATCAGAACAAATAAAGGGGGGTGATCTGCTTCTGTTTGTCATTTTTTTTGTTTGGTCCTCTCTCAGGCATTAGGAATAGTGTTCTTTCATATACTGTACATTTTGTTGGACATAGAGAAATCTGCCAGCCTTCCCAGAGTGTTTCCAACAAGTCTGAAAATATTCAAAGTCAACACTTGAAAATGTTTTAGGGTATTTTACCATTGTCTAATTTAAATCTGGTGGTTTTTTAATACATTTTATGTGGGGGAGAGGTTTTTTGCATTGGTTTTGAATTACAAAGCCCCAGAAGTGGAGGATAAAAGGAAAGCAGAGAGCTAATGGTGGGATAGTGTGCAGTGCCATCTACAACAGGGCCCAGTGTGACCGTGTGCTGAGCTTTCAAAGAGAAAAAAAATAAGTCAAAGCTTGCTCCAGTTCCAGTGTGATTCAGTATCCTTGAAGCAAAGTTTTCCAATGACAGGAAAGAAAATTTGGATGGAGCCTTAGGCACACCAGATATGACTGCAGTCACAGACTCCCAGGCATGAGAGAGAACCAGTTTAATGGGCACATCTGATTTTCTCTCCCTTCAAAATATGTTTCTTTTTAATTCTGTTAGTACTGATTAAGATAATCCAACAAGCAAATGTCCTTTTATAGCAAGTAGCCGATTAAACATTATGAATTTCTACTCAGATGATGGTACATATCACTGTGTCAGTTGGTTTGCTTATGTTTGAAATTGCAGTAAATCATAGTGAGATATCCTACTGGATATAAAATAAAATTTATTGTCCCAGCATTGCTTTTAGCAAAACAAAAATGAATCCCAAAACCAACATTCTCTGTAGCTTACAGTTATTTTTCCCCCCACTAACTGATCCTTATTAATTGTTCGGACATGTCTGTATTATGCCATTCAATTGTCATTCTTCCTCCTTCCTGGGATAAATCCGCCTACACTGGTGGTTAATTGCTCACAGCACTGTGAGTTCCACACAGGAGATACAGAGCTGGCTGATGCTGAAACTGCTGATGGCAGGCCTTGCTACAGGGGGAAGGGATGCATCCCTACAAGCACTCAAGAACTGCTTTTGAATATTCAAATCAGCAAGAACTTGGTTTGAATTCCAGGTTTACCTGTCTTTTGGAAACTCGTGAGTGCCTGGAAATGAGATATTGCAGAGGGTCTTTTACTGTATGTGGCTTTAATGTTATTCTGTTATTCAAAGCAGCTCTGTACATGACTAAGGAAGTATCCATGAGTGAATAAGGTTGGAGCGAGAACGCAGCCTTGCTTCACACCATTAGCTATTGGAAACGGCTCAGAAAGTGTGTCCCCATATCTGACTTGACCGCGCTGGTCCTCATGAAGCGAGATGATCATTTTGAGGAACTTGGGAGGACATCCTAAACGTTCCAAAATCTGCCACAGACCTTTTCTGCTCACAGTATCGAAAGCCTTGGTGAGATCAACAAAGGTAACATAGAGTCCTTTGTTCTG
>NW_020955850.1:662776-670354 GCF_003031625.1 Empidonax traillii
TCGTCATTGAAACAAGTGGGGGTTTGTCAGTTGTCTAAGCTAAATGATGCTGCTTTTTAATTGATACAGACTCTTTTACTGAGAGGTTGATGGAATTGAACAACGTGGATTGGAGAAGTGGTTAATTGTGTTTTTGGGAACAGTGGGTACTTAAAGCATTACTTACTTACAAGCATCTCCAGTGTTTCCTGAAATCTGACTGCGTGTTCAGGTGTCCTTTGTCAGCATTGAAGAAAGAAAGAAATTTAGTTACCAGTATTAAAAGATATAGTGTACAGTTAAGGCAGAGTGTTATCTCTTTGAAACTTTTTGAAAGAAACTTCTATAAGAGACTACAGATTAAATTTAAGCAGAGGTTTAATGGGCATTTTAGTAGGATTAGGTGGCCTTTCAAGCCATTTTTAAAGGCAGTTGCAGTTCCATCTTTGCAGCAGGTGAAATGATAATACATGACTATTTGATCTGAATCTATAGAATTAAAATAAATACATAGTAAAATAACATTCTAATAATACTGCTGATCCTTGACTTTGCCAGCTGTATTCCTTGAGCACTGGATATTCTTTTCAGGTGCTCTGATTTTGCCTCTCTTTACCCAAGAGAGAGAGTCCAGACTTGCTGTTCCTCTGTTGAGGAGGAGGAGAATTGAGGAGCACTGTCCACATAAATGATCCTACTGAAGCTCCAGTAGGAAGGAATACTCTTTAAGCAGAATAAGGAGTATAGAATCAGCTTCATATTTAGGCCAAACAGCCTGTTTGTAAGTCTTATGTCCTTCTGCCTCTTTTGTGAATGTTCCTAGTATTCCTCAAAGACTCCTAGTAATATAACTTTAAAAATACACCTGTCCCCTGCTTTCTGCTGCAGTCCAAACTGTTTTCAGAGGCAGTGGGAGGGGATGGACACCCTTTAAACTAAAATGCTGAGCACTCTGTGTCCTGTACACACTGAAAGGCTTAGCAGAGGCAAAGCCTCCCTGCCTCCTGCTGTGTGAGGTGGTGATTGCTCCGCAGGAACCATGGTATTTTAGTGAGCCAGAGGAGTATTTATCTTCCACACTCGGTGGGTACAGCTTCAAAGCAGTGCAGGGAATGCTCAGGGACACTCTCTGAACTTGGTCATTGGGTGACTGCAGTAAAAATGAGGGGGTTCAGAACTGTTAAACAGGCAAGATGTGCCCCTCAGGACAGGCCATGGGGGCAGGGGCACCCTGGAAATGCAGCCCAGAGACAGAGTTGGCTTTTCCTGCCGGTGAAATACCACGGTGTGTGAGCTGTACCTGCAAGGATTGCTGGCTGAGAAATTAAGATTAGAAGCAGCAAGTTTGTGCACAGTGGGAGACAGGCCAGGGCTGAAACAAGATAAGGGCAGGAATTTGTATGCAGAGGGAAGCCTAATTTAGAACTGTGAGGGAAAAAGAGGTGGAGGGCAGAGAGGATGGGGAGACCTTGCTGAGGAACAGCAACTTAGCTCTGCTTCAGATGCCATAAGGAAAAGGGAAAAGGTCGAGCTGTGTGAAAGGAGATGCCACAGCTCCCAAGGCCTGGTGTGTTGTAGCAGCACATGTCCCTGCCATGCAAGAGCAAGGTGACTTCTGAAAAAATTTAATCGGTGCAGCGCTTTTTGTGTTAGAGATGCACAGTATAAAAATGCTTAATATTCTGGTGGAGACTACAGCTAGAGATGTGGGGGGGTTTCCTGTTTGCCAGAGGGACTGGGTAAAGATACAGCAGAATGACCTGCCTCAGTTGCTCCTTAATAGGCTTCTCCAACTACCGCCAAGTTGTTTTTCCCAGTTATGAACAAATTTCATTTTTGATTTTGCATAACACTTTCATGTTCTTTATCTAAATGGTTGTATGTAAATATTTCTGGTTTATGGGAGGTGGAGACTGACCTTAAAGAAAGTCATTGAATTTTCCCCCTAGTAGCTGCTTCTCTTGGGGTCAGAAGAGCTTGACTTTTTCTTCTGTTAGAGCAGGGAACGTGCTCTCGTTACACCTCTGCCTCTCGATGGAGCAATTTACAACAGGTAGTTAAATTCATAATTTTTACTGAGAGTATTGGTGAGCATGAAGACATACAGGAGTGGCAGGTATAGAAAAAAGAGAGAGAAGAGGGGAGCCATGTGAGGAGGAAGGCAGGGAGATGCCAAGCCTCATAAGAGCTGTGGCCCCAACCTTAACTTGTACAGTGCATTTCTTTGGAAACAAATGAGATGAGTGGTTTAACACCAGTGTTTAGAACCCAGGAGGTTTGTAAAGAAGAATTTTTGGAAGATGTCATAAAATAGAGTGCCCTGGGTTTGCCTGATTTGTGGGTGCTGAGCACTTGGTTCTTTTGGAGTGTTTTGACTGAAGCTTTCAAATGGCACAAGGGGATCCTGGAGGGACTGGGCTGTTGAAACGATGTAAACTCTAAACCAGCAAGCAGATAGGCTCGGTTTTTTAGACACTGTAAGGGTATAAGTGTGGATGAGGTGCAGCAGCACTACAAAAATTGTCCTGCTGCACAAAAATGACACCAATATCTGTGAGGAGAATGAAACACCATTTCCCTGGATTCTAGAAAAATGTCTAAGTATCCTAGAAAATGAGTCATAGACTATTTGACAAATCATGGCGCTAAATTTTGAAGTAAAATTCTTTCCTAAAGTGAAGAATTTCGTTGTTGATCAGTAAGCTTCAGAGACAGGATATTTTAATTTTCAGAAGATCTCTCTGTGGAATATGCTTATATCAGTGTGCCTTTGTGCCCTAGATGAGGCTTAACTTCATCTTTCTCTTGATACCAATTAATGAATCGTTCACTATGGCAGTGGCTCACTAGAAACTGGTAGCTGCACAAGCACATCTCCCAGGACAATTTGTCACCTTGGAAGTCAGATAATAACACCTTCACTAATAGCTGGTGACACCTTTGCAGCACCTGCCCAGGCAGCGTGCAGGTTGTGAGATGGAACTGACTGGTGTTACTTACATTTTTACACCTCTTTTTGCTAAGGGAAGAAAGAAGTCCAAATGGGATGAGATGAAGATTAACAAGGTTTTTAGCCCAAAGGAACAAATCCTTCTGCTCACACAATAGGTCTGTAAACTATTGTCTTTCTGGGGAGGTGGGGGGGTGTTCATAGAAATGGTGTTTCCCGATCTGCTGTAGATTTTAATTGCTCTGAGAACAAATGTGTTATGCCAGCCTGTAGACAGAGTATTTCATCAAAGTGCAACCAAGCCCTGTAGCACAGCACACGGGTAGTCATCGCCTCTGGAGGCTCAGAGCACCTGTGACCACCTGCTTCCTCTCAGCAGTGTGGCACAGTACCTTGGGCTCCTAATTTTGTTTCCAAAATAATCTATTTCTGGTTTGTTAGGCTCTTCTCCTAATTTTGTTAACACAGTGCAATTAAGGGGAAGAAACAGAATATGATTTATTAATAATGCCAGATACATAGGGGTCTGTAAACAGGATTGATTGCATATTTAACTGATGCAAATTGCTGTAGTTAAATTTCTCTCTGCTAAGTTAACTCTGACTTTCTTTTATCTCTGCTTAATAGAATAACAAGATTGGATTTGGGAAGAGCAGTTATCCTATAAGCTGGTGAATTCTTGCCTGGGTAACTGTCCCACTACAGAAATATACTGTATGAGACTGAGCACCACATGTACTTTGTGGGACTCTCACTGTTAGGGTTGCACACAAGTGTGATCTTCTCCCTGCCTGCACAAGAGAGGGAAGCTTTCCCTTCCACGGACTGGCAGATCCTGGATGTTGTTCACTTACTGCAAGATGAAGACTCCTATTAACTGTTGTTGCTTCTTCAGCACTAAATGTTCTGGCTGAATGTTAAATTAGCTGTAGCTAATGACAGATGATTCTCATGTGTTCAGCAGAGCAGTTTGAAATCCAAATTTCATTTTCAGTCTCAACAGGGAAGCTTAAGGTGCTGGAGTTATGGGCAGCCAAGTGGTTAGGTTTGAAGAAATCTTTCAAACACACAAGAGGGACTTTCCAACCACAGAAGTGTGATCTTACCTTCATTCTTGCTTCACAGATGGGAAGGAGGCTGCAGCTTTTGCAGACTGCTGTGCTGTTGGAGGTGGGGCTGGTGCCCCAAATCCTACCTGTTGTTTACACGAGCCACTGTGCCGTGGTGTGTGAAGTCCTGTTGCAGACAGTTCCTTGATTTCTCAAGCGGAGATGGGGAGGACTCTTTAACTCTTTGAAGTGGAACACTTGTTCTTGCAAGAATTCTGCCTTGCATGATCCAGACTCTGCACATTGCCAGAGTTTTCTCCCTAAGTGAACAGTATTGGATCTGGATCTCCTACTGGTGGGTGCTCAGCTGCTGGGACTAAGCTCTTTTGCCTGTTTATCCCTGGAGCACAATCCAGACTGGAGACACATCACGGCAGCTCCTCCTCTGGCACCATCTTTCCATTCAGTATGGTACATTGGGGATCCTGGGGGAGATCTGACCCACCAGCCTCTACTCCCTCCAGCAGCTGCCTTCCTGGCTTTTTTTTCAGTTTTCCTCATGGCGTGGGTACAGACATGACCTGTCAGGGCTGTAACAGGGCAGCCGGGCCTTGACTGCCCTGCAGCTCCCCTGTCCCAGGGCACTCCCCGACCTTGGCCGCCCTCAGCGGCCTCACCAGGGACCCCACCCAGCCCAGCCCCTCCGGTGTGGGAATGCCGAGTTCCAGTCCTCCATCCTCCCAGGTGGACACTGGGCGGGTGCTGTTGCCATCTCTGGCTCTTTGTGCTTCTGGCCGGACTCTGTATGGACGCTGGACCCTCACCATGTCCAGGGCTGTTTATGGACGCTTGGGCCGTGGGCTCAGACTCTGAGGGACAGGAGGGACGTGGCCCTGTTGGTGAGGGCTCGGCCTATGCCGGGGTCACCCCTGGCTCCTGGATCACCCTCCCTGAGGGAGCAGCTGCTCCTGGGCACAGATGCTGTGTTTCCTTGGTGTCACCTGCGTGGTTTGCTACACCTGCAGAGCAGTTCTGCTCGGTCAGGAGCCAGGTTGGGGCAGCAGGTAAGTGCAATGCTTTACTGACAGCACTCTGCCCTTCTCCCACAGCACTGGGATGCCTGGAGGCAGAGGGGCTGGGCAGTGCTGAACTGAGGGTGCCCTCAGCAGGGTCTGCCCCAGCTCCTCAGCACTGTGTGGCCACGCTGAGCCCGGGCAGGGTGTGCTGGTGCCCGTGTGCTCTGGTTTGTGCCTCCTCACATCATTCCTCACAGGGGGTGTGGGTTCCCTCAGAAGCTGTGCAGCCCTTAGTCTGCAGCAGGTTTGCCCCTGAGCATCAGGAGAGGCCCTTTTTGGCAAAGCCCTGCTGCATTTATTGTTACTATCTGTGTTCCCCAGAAGCTGAAACACTCATGTAAAGAAAAGAGGCTATTGAGTGATGAGTGTGTCCTTTCCCTTTGCTTTATTTTCTTTTCTCCATGCCCTTACCATCTTCATCTTTAGAAAATTGCCTACTTATCTCCCAAACATAGTTGCATTCTTTGCTTAATGTTCCTCTCTAGGAACTTATTCTGTATGGAAATTACCCTGTACAGGAAATAATTTACCTTTAACTGTCATCCTTTGCAATTCCCTTACTTTTAGATTGTTTTCTTGTGGGGTTTTTTTGGGATGGTTTGTTTTTTTTTTGGCCAGCTCTTAAAACAATGAGCCTGGAGACTGCTGGCACCCAATAGCTTTGACAAACTGAGTGTCAGCCTGATGTGCTCCAAACCATCTGCTTCTTGGATGGCTTATTCTGGCCAGGGTTACTTCCAGCTGCAGAGGAACTGCAGCCCTAGATTCTCCTGCAGAAATCAAGGGCATGAGGACAAACCCCAGCGGGGAGTTAAACTCATGTGAAATACAACGGCACCTATTTAAAAGATGCTACCAAAATGGTCACCCTGCTGCCAAGTGTCAGTTGGAGGGGCTCAGGCTGGAGTTTGGGTTTTTGTGAATGTAGTTATTTTTTTCCCTGTGAGATACTGATTTATTTTTTTAATGCTGATCAGAGAACAAGTTGATTTATCACGTTAAAATTCAAAGGCATTTGAGGAGGCTAAAATCCTTCCATTTCCAAAGCATTGCTGTTGAGAACAGTAGACCCTCAGGTCTTGTTTTTTTCTGATGAAGCTTTTATTGGAGAGAGACCCTCCATAAATAGCAGTCCTGAGTGAGCTGTGGNCACCTTCCAGCCTGCGCATTGGATTTTTTAGGTGAGACACAGTGTGCGTGGAACTGAGCCCACCCTTTAATCCTGAGGTTCATCTGCCGGGGCCAAGCACGCTTGGACGGTGGCAGCGAGGTCCTCAGGACGTAGATGGATTGCCTTACAGGGCTAACGAGCTCCATCTGCCCGGGGAGGGGCCCCGACTGGGAATCGAACCCGGGTCTCTGCAGTGACAGTGCAGTGTGTTTTCCCCTGGACCACCAGGGGCTCCCGCTAAGTCAGGTACATACACAGTGAATAGTTAAGGAGCAGCTATTAATAACTTTATTACACTTGTTGTCATCTTCTCTTCCCCAAACCTGTCAGTTATTCCTCTGAAGGTAAGATTTCAGCTTATGGGCCCTGTAATGCTTGAAAGTCCAAAGTATGACCGGTTTCTAAATATAAATACTTCTCCTAATGTCCCTTGAGTTGACATTTCATCATTGCTATAATGTGAGTACTGGCTAGAGCAAAAAGATTCAGTTTTGGATTCCTATTTTATTTTTTCTTATCCTTTCTTTATTGAGTTACTTTGTTTTCCTTCTCAGCTTCCAGGTGTGAATGTGGAAGAGTTGTGTAAATCAGATCTGAGAATCTGGGTTAGGGCATCTTTTCCAAAACGTTTGAGATGCTTTTCCCTTCTGAGCGTATCAGGAATGTGAGGTGGCAGGCGTTATTTTTGAAGCAGGTGTCAGCTGATTCAAAGCAATGAAGAAGCGAGGTAGTTGGGCTTGGATTGGGAGGCCAGTTGTTAGGGATCAGGAGCTCAGGAAGATCTGGATACAGCCTCAGTATCTTGGGCTAAGTACTGAGATGGAGGGATCCAAGATGTTTCTTGGCAATATTCCTGAGATGTGAACTGGCAGATTGGTCTCTTGGGTTACAGTCACCTGACATTCCGTGTGAGGATGCTCTTTTTACAAATCCTTATTGGATGTGAGGGAGCTCCCACAGGGCCAGGGAGAGCGGGGGGAGATGCAGCAGTTTCTGTAGGTGCTAACTGAGAGAAAAATTGCCTTGGCAGCTTCCCTCAGCAGTTGGCAAAGCCTGCATGCCTCTTCTCCTGGCACACAGGCAGGGATGCAGGTACTGGGCCCTTCGTGCTTACAGCTATGCCAAATAGAGCAAGTTTGAGTTTGCTTTCCAAAATCTGAAGAACCCTGCAAGGAAACTAGATCAAACACTGGGATATCTTCAGTCAGGGCAGGAAAATAAATGTAACTTGCATCACAGGAGTTCAGGTATGAGTAGGGATTCTGTGCAGAAGGCAGAGCCTTATTATTCTTGTTAGCCAGCAAGTCCAGAATGAAAACTGATGGGTTTAGTCAAGAAAATGTAGGTTAAGTC
>NW_020955850.1:670375-672041 GCF_003031625.1 Empidonax traillii
TCCCTGTGAGATACTGATTTATTTTTTTAATGCTGATCAGAGAACAAGTTGATTTATCACGTTAAAATTCAAAGGCATTTGAGGAGGCTAAAATCCTTCCATTTCCAAAGCATTGCTGTTGAGAACAGTAGACCCTCAGGTCTTGTTTTTTTCTGATGAAGCTTTTATTGGAGAGAGACCCTCCATAAATAGCAGTCCTGAGTGAGCTGTGGTTGCCATGGCTGAGATGGAGAGATGGGGCTGAAGTCTCTGTAGCAGCTGGAACGCCTGGGTTTCTTTGTGTCACACTCAGAAACTCGTAATCAGAGTTGTACAGAGTTTGAGCACTGCAAGCTCACTCTCTTACTTGCTTTGCCATACGCAAGACGTGTCCCTGTGGTTGTAGATAACCAGGGGAACAGTCCTTTACATTTACAGACACTTCTCATGCAATAAAAACACATATTCCCAGAGATCTTGTCCTGCTTTGAATGAAATGTGGCAGAAAACTCAGTCAAGCAGAGGGAGAAATTTGGGAGGAAATAGTGAAATGTAGTCTTACACTAAGTCAGGTACATACACAGTGAATAGTTAAGGAGCAGCTATTAATAACTTTATTACACTTGTTGTCATCTTCTCTTCCCCAAACCTGTCAGTTATTCCTCTCAAGGTAAGATTTCAGCTTATGGGCCCTGTAATGCTTGAAAGTCCAAAGTATGACCGGTTTCTAAATATAAATACTTCTCCTAATGTCCCTTGAGTTGACATTTCATCATTGCTATAATGTGGGTACTGGCTAGAGCAAAAAGATTCAGTTTTGGATTCCTATTTTATTTTTTCTTATCCTTTCTTTATTGAGTTACTTTGTTTTCCTTCTCAGCTTCCAGGTGTGAATGTGGAAGAGTTGTGTAAATCAGGCCTGAGAACCTGGGTTAGGGCATCTTTTCCAAAACGTTTGAGATGCTTTTCCCTTCTGAGCGTATCAGGAATGTGAGGTGGCAGGCGTTATTTTTGAAGCAGGTGTCAGCTGATTCAAAGCAATGAAAAAGCGAGGTAGTTGGGCTTGGATTGGGAGGCCATTTGTTAGGGATCAGGAGCTCAGGAAGATCTGGAAACAGCCTCAGTATCTTGGGCTAAGTACTGAGATGGAGGGATCCAAGATGTTTCTTGGCAATATTCCTGAGTGGCAGAGATGTGAACTGGCAGATTGGTTTCTTGGGTTACAGTCACCTGACATTCCGTGTGAGGATGCTCTTTTTACAAATCCTTATTGGATGTGAGGGAGCTCCCAAAGGGCCAGGGAGAGCGGGGGGAGATGCAGCAGTTTCTGTAGGTGCTAACTGAGAGAAAAATTGCCTTGGCAGCTTCCCTCAGCAGTTGGCAAAGCCTGCATGCCTCTTCTCCTGGCACACAGGCAGGGATGCAGGTACTGGGCCCTTCGTGCTTACAGCTATGCCAAATAGAGCAAGTTTGAGTTTGCTTTCCAAAATCTGAAGAGCCCTGCAAGGAAACTAGATCAAACACTGGGATATCTTCAGTCAGGGCAGGAAAATAAATGTAACTTGCATCACAGGAGTTCAGGTATGAGTAGGGATTCTGTGCAGAAGGCAGAGCCTTATTATTCTTGTTAGCCAGCAAGTCCAGAATGAAAACTGATGGGTTTAGTCAAGAAAATGTAGGTTAAGTC
>NW_020955850.1:672482-708727 GCF_003031625.1 Empidonax traillii
CCCTGCAAGGAAACTAGATCAAACACTGGGATATCTTCAGTCAGGGCAGGAAAATAAATGTAACTTGCATCACAGGAGTTCAGGTATGAGTAGGGATTCTGTGCAGAAGGCAGAGCCTTATTATTCTTGTTAGCCAGCAAGTCCAGAATGAAAACTGATGGGTTTAGTCAAGAAAATGTAGGTTAAGTCTTTAAATCAAACTTTGAATGTGTTTTGTCAGGCTGCTCCAACAGCCAGGCAGTAACACACTGCACTGTGCAAGGTGGCTGCTGCTGCTCTGCTTCAGTACTGGAGGAGGTGACAGTGACAAGTACAGTTCTTAAATCATTTACCTCCACTCTGCTATCAGTTCAACTTAGGCAGATTTGCATGGAAGTACAGCACTGAGTGAAACTTCCCCACCAGTGGAAAGACAGAATATCTGGTCATCTGTTCATTTAATATACAAATTTTTTTTTTTTTAATCCACCTAGGGCACCGTCCTGATGATGGGTAACAGAATTCCTTATGTTTCCTGCAGCTGCACTGTAGAAAGCAAATTTAAAACAGAGGGAAAAAAGTGATGACCGGGAGGGCTGAACTGTGTAAGTGCCAGAAGGAGGAGATACTGGAATGGCAGGTGTGGCTGACTCTGCATTAGCAGGTTATCACAGTCCTGGCACATCCACCTGCAGCTTTTCAGGACAGCTGATCAGGGGAACGAGGGGCAGCCTGAGCGAGGAGCAGCCCACAGCTGGGCAGGAGCAGAAAACACTCCTTCAGACCCTGGGAGAAGGAGATAAAGGACAGTAAGTCCTAAAGATGCAGGATGCACCTAAAGGTGAGACAGGATGGAGAGAAAAAATATGCTAATCACTGCCAGCTCCTGTCAGGGTATGAAAGGCACACCCAAACCAGCACATACCCAGCAGGCTCTGCAGGACGAGGGAGACAGGGCTCAACTGCCTGGTCATCTGCACTGTCTTCAGACTGTGTGGATAAACACACCTTGGTGCTGGCTGCCTGCCCTGGACACATGAATCTTAGTGCTGGTGAGAAAATAACTGATCTACGATGGTTTTAAAATGAAGTAAATTGTAAATTATAAATCAAATATCAATCCATTATTTTAAAATCAAATGAGCTCATGCACGGAGCTTCACTATAATATTACAACATATTTCCTGGGGAGAAGCTCGTTGACAACAGAGTAAAGCTTTTTAAGGAAAGGACTGTTTTGAAAGGTAGTTTTGAATGCTTCTGGTATTTTTGTGATGGCGTTTTGGCAAGGGCACTGCCAAAGCTCGTGAGCAGAGCCACCTCCACTGTTTGGTGGGAACAATTTAGGAAATAGCCCTGGGGTTAAACACAGACCTCCCACAGATTCCTTCTTTAAGAGATCAGGCTGTTACCCAAAACAAGGGGAAAGGTAAAGAAAAATTTTTTTTTCTTCCTTTCTGTGGGACCAGTGTCAGGTAACTCACTGCCACCAATAAAGGGAGGGAATATTGTTCACTGGTGTCAGTCACTGGCATCCTACTCAAACACTGTGTAAATGTCAGGCTTCAGTCTACTGGAAAGTCGAAATTGGCTGCAGAAGCTGAATTATCTGTAGGTAATCTCTGCTCTGGGGTCTCTGCCTACAGGAGTTATGAAAAGGAACAGTAAAATAAATGGAGGATGTGGCAATTTCTGTGCTCTGTTTTCAAAAGTTGGCTTATGTGCTTTCTTAAAGTAGTGACATAAGAATATTTCTTCAATATTTGTGAAGGAAAGTGCAAGGAATTGTTAATTACAGTGTTTTGATATTGCTGCTGTTTGTATTGAATGAAAGAATGGTCCTGTGGCCCTGTCTGTCACTCTACCCTCTAACCAGTGCCTCGTGTTTTCCTCTTTTTTTTCTTTCCCCCCCCCAGATATTTTTGACATTTTGGAAGCAGGGTAATGCCCCAGTGGGGTAACTAGAGGTTGTAGTCTGAATTCATTCTCTCCCATGACAAGCTTAAATGCCTAAAAAAAAAAAAAAAAAAAAGTGTTGTTGTCTTTGGCGTGGGGGGAAGTTTGAGGGAGAGGATGGTCACCAAAAATTTGAATTGCTACTTGGAGAAGCCTGTCTTTGTTTTGGCTGCTTTGGAAGTTCAGTCAGTTGTGGTTGAAATTGGATGTCTTACCTGGCTGGGATGAATCCAGTCATCCTTGCCTCTGGAAGGCAAGGACCCATTTGTCATTTACCTGAAAAGATCCTGAACTTTGTACACTCTCATTGGGCACAGCAAAGAAGATACTCTATGGGCACTAAACCATTAGGAACAAAAAATTGCATATAGTTTTTCTACCTTCTATTTCTAGAGCATACCCAGTTTTCAGTTGTGCATTTTTCAGCATGTCGTCTTGGTGAGAATCTTCTGATATAGATATATAAATGTATATTAAACCTTTGTCCCAGTTTTGTATTTTTTAAAAAAATCCTCCTCTGTGATGGAAAAAAAACCTCCTTCTTCTGTCAAGGCTGGGCTTTCATAAACATGACTGAGCTGTTTTAGAGAAAAACTTTCAGCAAAAGTACTTGCCTTTGGGAAGGCAACCCCAGGAACTTTCTGTGTGGTATAAAGTGTGGGAATCAGCATTAATGGAATTTGGTGTTCATAGGAAAAACACTCATGGAGTAAGTCAGCCAACATGGGGGTATGCTGCTATGACAGGTTTCTGTTTCAAAAACGTGAAACCGTCCAAGTTGAAGTTCTTTACTTAAATGTGCATGATTTGTGGAGGAATACAGGAATGTTTCTGCTGAAGAGCTCTGCCTCCTCCGAGGTGAAAAGGACCTGCATGGTTGGACTGAGTGCTTCCAGTGCTGCCAGGCTGGATTCTCTCACACTTTTGCACCCATCTAGTTTTCAGAGTCTGACCAAGATCCCCAGACCTGGTGTAGCAGGGCTCACTTACTGCAAAATTGTCAGAACACACTGAGAGGAACTCTTCTGTGTCCCTTTTTTCTTGATGAGGTGGTTATCAGCATTCCCCACAGCCAAGACTGGAGCCAGGCTGCTCCCCAGGGGTGTTACTGTCTCTCCCAGCTGTGGGAACTGTGTGGGGCTGGGGAGCCTAAACCCCTGTGAGCTGCACCGTGGGCAGATGCAGAGAGGTTCTGCTGAAGTTCAAGTTGTGTGCATGTCTGCCCCAGGTGAGGATTCAGTCCTAAGAACCCAATGGTGGAGTATATTTTCTGGTGCACGTGGCCAAGTAAATTGATGGGAGGAGAGAGCAAACTGGATTGGGGTGTGGTGACTTCCTTGGGTTTTTGTTTCTTTTTTAATCTTGCCCATTAGGTTGCTTCTTATTCTTGTTTGAGGCATGTAAAGCAGTACTAGTGGAACAGCCTCATGGGAAGGGTTGTAATTTTGGGAGCAGGTCAGACTGCTGAACTTCCTTCTCTCAGTCCTTATTTAGGAGCAGCACCTCAGCTCTGAACTCCAGTGCAGACACAAACATGTTTCAGTTGGCAACTTGGCATCATTAGCTATAAAATATAACGCTGGGCTTTGTGTGACAGTTTTAATCAACTTCTCCCTCAAGGTCACCCTTGGCTTCTGAGTTATGGGAGTCCCAAAACCTGTTGTGATTTATTTTGATGAAGGTAAGTCAGTCCATGTTTTCTGGCAGTTTGGCTGTTCTGTGATCTGTAACTACATTGCTTCTAGTGCTGAAAATACACTCAGGACAAATACGTGTGGATGGACAGCTCAAATAATAGCAATCCATCTTAGCAAATGGCATTAGTTCTCTTATTGCTTCTTTCAGCTGACTTGTCCCTTCATAAAAGCAGAGGCTCATTACTCCCATAGGAGGTTCAGAAAAACCATTTTTGTCAGAAAAAAACTGTTAGCTTTCTAGTACAGCACTTAGATGGTTTGGGAAGTGACAGAGGCATTTGTAAAGATTCTTCAGCAGCTCAAGGAGGAGGAGGAGGAGGAGCTGGGTGCCTGACCTTGCCCCAACCACTCAGGCTGAGGGCTACAGAATTCCAGCCCATTTATATCTGCTCATTTCCCCTGTGTTCCCATTTCCATTCGCACATACAGCAGGGGTCAGGAGGAGACCTCCTAAGGTCACTGTGACTGCCTTAGGAATGGTACCCAGCTTGTATCAAAATGATTGCCAAGTGACCACTCTTAAAGCAGCTCAGTGGATGCTGTGGTGACAAAATTGGTTATAATTTGGGGATAAAGATGAAACTGAAGTTTAACCTGCTGTTTAACCTGATGTAGCTGATTATCAGGGTTGTGCCTGTATGGATCCCCAGCATGCTTAATGAGCAGTCCCCTGGGTGGCAGTCCCTCTGCTCAGTAGGAATGGTCTTGTAGAGCAGTCTTTGTTCCTGGTTGAGACAGTTAGGAGATGGTCTGTATGTAATTTAAGGTAACGAATAGATATGGATTGTGCCTGTGCTGGAGTGGTCAGGTGGCTGTGCCAGTGGGATGTAAGGCTTCTCCAGAACGGTTCAGGAAGCCTCATCTCATCCAACTGCATGCATCTTTGCAAGGATACTTGCAGTGAGAGCACCAACTGACCATCCTGTTCAAGAGGTTTCATTCTCTAAAGAATCATTACCCAATATCAATTTGTTATTTTAGCAACCACTCATGTCCATGGACAGCATCCATTCAATACAAGTGGGCTGCCTCTTCTGAGTTACTGCTGCTGTCAACCCTTTATTGACTGTTCTTCAAAGAACTGGAAGAAAATCTTGGTGTGTTAGTGAGAGGTGTTGGTACTTGTGAAAAGGGACAAAAGTCAAGTTTCCCAAAACCAAAGTGCGGGTTGGCTGGGACATCTTTCTGCCTGGGATTATTTCCCATCCAACAGTGGTGTGGGCACCAGTCATGGGAGCAGGAAACTGCAGGGGGCAGGAAGCCTGACACAGGGGCAAGTGCTGCTATGGCTGCATCTGCCTGTACCTCTGTAGAATACACAGACCCTTCAAAACTGCCTGGGTAACTGGGTCAGGCCTGAGTACAAAGCCTGGGTTATATTTTTAAAAAGAATTCAAATGTAGGCTCTCTGCACTGCTATTCCTTACAAAAAGCCCTTCACAGAAACCTTGCCTTTATTTATAAAACAATTTCAGCTAATGATGTCTGGCTGATTCAGGTGGTGTTTCAGGATTTGAATGAAGTCAACAGGTTGTCAGTGCCTGTTTGCCAGTGGATAAGTGCAGGCTATTTGCTGCAAGAAGTTGAGATGAAAGAATTGAGGTGATGCAGGCAGACTGCCATGCTTCTCCCATTACCTGTGTTCACTAAGCTGAAAATGGGTTGTTGCTTTCGGTTCTAATATTCAATATATTCAAAGCTTCATGAACTACCAGCCAGAAAAATTACTCCTTTATTGAAAGTAGGCAAAAGCCCACTTCAGATAAAGTGCAGCTTAAGAAGATTGCCTCTGCCTTAGCATTGGCCATCATGTCTCCCAGATTTACCAAAATTCTTCACATTAGAAGATTAGAACTTAAGCAGAGGGTGACCTTTTACAGAAGTGTTTCTGCTTATTGCTCCCACTGAGCTCATCATTCCAATAGCTTTTCTGTTGATTGCTATGGCCATTCTGAAAGGGGTCTTCTGAGGCTCTGCTGTTCTGCCTGGACCCTTTAATTGAAGATATTTCTTTCTCTGGACTCCTGCACACAAATAAAGAAGCAGTAGAAATCACACTTTTAAGTAACAGTCACAGGCCAAACAGCACCCTTACTTTTACAGACAAAGATTATTGCCTTTATCAGGGAAAGAAAATATTTCAAATGTTTAAGTTGTTGGTTTTTTTCCCAGACTGGTTTGCAGACTGCAACAATTGGCTGCCACTTCTGTACAGTGTGTTGGAAAGGACAACCCCACCCTTTTTGCTATATATCTCAACCAAATTATTTGGGAAACAGCTGCGCAGGCTCCCAAGACTGTGGTGTTTGCAGTTCTCTGAGTGCTCCTCCTGCTTTGTACAGTGGGGCTGAGTCCCTCTGTGGAGCTGGGCTGTCCCTGCTGGGGGGATATCCCTGTGGGGAATGCTGATAACCACTGTGGGCATTTGATATTCTCATCAGACAGTCAGTGTTCACTGTAGATATGAGGGAGGTTCCTGGGGCAGGGGGCTGTTTTTAGGCTGTTGCCCCCAGAGACAAACAGCTGATGCAGTGCAGGGATGGCTCTGCTTGTCTGCAGGAGAGGCAGCTCCTCATTCAGCCCACTGTTCTCACCCAGACAGTGATGTATTGAATTGCTATGTACGTCTGCACAAGTCTCTTGGCAACCCAAAAACTAACACTTCTAACACTTCCCTTCCTGAATAGACTTCTTCTAGGCAATATTTTATTGTCCAACTTTTAATAAAGTCTTGTGAAGTAGCAGTAAAGCTGAATATGAAGGTATTACCTTCACCACGATATCAAATATGTAAAAGGCAAATTGCAGCCAGCCCCATACTTCAGTTTGACAATACCTGCATGTGGACCATTCACAGATGGTATTGTAGCTGTAAATTAAACTACCTTAAATCTTCAAGCATCCAATGGGAGATTTTCCCCATCTCATCTGTCCTCAATATGCAGAGGAGTTTGGTCCAATTAATTTTCCCAGCACAAGAGTTATGGCGGATCCCACTCCTGCTTTTTAAATAGATTTCACTGGAGATTAGAGCTGCAGGATACAGTGTCCTGAAGAATCCCTCTGGCAATATCAGCAAAGAAACATCGGTGTCACGTTCTTTCTATTTTTAATGCACTTCACTATGGAAACAGATCTGTGTTTCTCTGCTGTCTGTCCATCTTCCTAGTAATTTTGAACTGTTGGATGACATTAATCAGATGTGACAGAGGTAAAGGTCTTCAAAGATAATTAACTTCCTGCAAGTTTTTGTGCAAGTTGGTGTCTGGATACAGAGATGAGATTCTGACTTATGACTTTATAAACTTAGTCTGCAGCTTACGTTTAACTTTTATTAAATATAATGAATTTACAGAGTGGGGAATTTACCTTTCGTACTCTAAATGTTGGCAGTGCTGCAGCTGGAGCAAGTCAAAGCTGGTTCCATAATTTCCAACAACTGCTGAACTGTGTGCTTGTGCTGAAGGAACCTGGAGCAGGGCAGAAGCAGCACAGCAGCTTTGCTCTTTGTCAGCACCAACAGCTGTTGACTGAGCTTTGGGTTCAAGGGATCATTTTTGATCAAGGCAGTTGTGCCTAAACTCGAGCTCTACAGAGCGTGGTCCCAGGCTGGTCTATCCCAGTCTGGTTAGTGCTGCTGGTCATTGTGCCTGGAGTGGTGGGGAGCAGCTGGGCTGACTCTGTTTCTTTGGTTGCTCTGTTTAGGTGTATTTAGGGTGTAAGCTTGTGTGTCTCTGCTGTACACCCATGCTCATAGCCATTGTACTCCCCACGGTACCGAGTGCCCACTGCTTTGTTTGACACCCCGAGGTAGAATGATCTGCTTTTGGGGCTTTTTATAGTCAAGGTCCCCATTCTACCACCCACCCACCCACGCTTCTGACCTTACTCACTGCCCCAAGAGAATGGATTTCCTGCCCCGTTTCTCCTCCAGACTGTGTCTACATCCGTCCAAGTGTAATCTGTGGGATGACTTTCAGGTTGTCTAATGTTATCATTTTGATTAGCTTTTAATGATTTATTAGCCTAACTGCAGTTTTTAATGCTGTCAATCCCATTTTTAAAATACTGTGCAGGGTTGAGAGGAAGTCTGAACCTGGCTGCTTTTAGCAGGGTCTCCTGGATTTGCCATTTCTGTTAATGCTTTGCCACTCTTTGGTACCCACCTGAGTGAGAGAAATTACAATGGGAGGCACATGAGCCAGTCCAGTTCTCCCATTCACCTTGTCTTGCAGCACAAGAATGAAGGAGTGCTCACTGATGAGAGGAAACATGCTCAGAAAGAGTCTGGGAAACACTTTTCATGACAGGTAAGCAATGTGGAGCATTTTCTGTCCTGGGAAATCATTAAGGCAAACAGTGTGGCAGGGCTCAATGTCCTGGAGACCAATAGCAGCAGAACAGGGTAACAGTTGTAGCTGCAGCAGGCAAAGCAAGTGCACAGAGCATGCCAATAAATACAGAACGGGCACAACTGTTGTGAGGTATGTCCTTGAGTACTCTAGGATGGTTAATTTAGGTTTTGTACCTGTAAATGGTAATTGGCAAGAAATAAAAGGCAAAAATTATTTGTTTGATGTGAGGAGAAAGAGAGATGGTTCTCTGCTGGTCTTCTCCAGCGCTATTTGGAATGTTAAATTGCTCTCAGGTGTGAGCAGAACTGGATCCAAGTCTGAAGACACAGCAGAGATGGCTGAGAATTGATTGGCTGAGAGGATTGATTATCCTTTAATCCATAAGACTGACTTAGTCAATGTTTTGCTCTTATTGCTCTCAGTTCCCCTGAAAAATTGTGTTTCTGCACCTGCGTGTGGGCCTTGCTGTAGAGAAATGGAACAGCAGAGCGTGTGTGAACACAATGGAGCAGGAGAGGGAAGGAAGTTCCCTGCCTTTTGACTGAAGATGGAGCTTCTGAACAGATAGAAAATTTGTTTTGTTGTAGGTTCAGCTCTCTCCAAATACAAAATATTTAGAAAAATTAGAAGAAAGGCCTTAGGCTCCTATTTGAATAGGGCTGCTGGAGGTACTGATCCCTGCAGTGCTACCAGAGGGTTTCTAAAGGCACCTGACTTACAAAGGGGTTCCACAGCTGTGCATCTCCCTAAAGACTGCTGTCACAAATTAGGATGAACGAATGTCGCAGGAGGTTTGGTGGGGTTTTTTGTTTGGTGGGTTTTTTCTTGGTTTTTTGAGTTGGTTTTGGGTGTTTTGTTTGCTTGGTTTTGTTTTGTTTGTTTGTTTGGGGTTTTTTTGGTGGTTTTGTTTGTTTTGTTTTTTTCTGGGTGTTTGCTCTCTTTTTTGTTTTCATTTTGGGTTTTTTTGGTTGGTTGGGTTGTTTTTTTTTGTTTTGGGTTTTTTGTTTGTTTTTTTCAATCTTCCTGCTTTATAAAACACACTGTCTGGAACTTTAAGCAATACTTTGCTGCTTCTGGTGGGATCTTTGTAGCTGTTTATGGATCTGTGTCACCTGTCTCTGGCAGTTTTGTCTCCATCACGTTTGTAACAACTTAGAAGTCGTGCTTAGGGCTGAGCATAGAACCTCACAGGTTTTCTGCTTTATGTTGCAATATTTCAGGAGTAAACATAATGTGGATGCTTAGGAGATTGGGTTAAAGAATTTATTCTAAAATTCAGGGGGGACCCAGGCCTTGATGCTGCAGTGTAATTCACCCCTGCAGAGCTCATGGCAGCACCAGGGCCTGTGCTTTTATAAAACCTCTTTGTCGTTATTGGGAAGGTGTCTTCAAAAAAATCTCAACATAGATTGGATAGCTCTTTAAAATAATTGGTTGAATATTAATTTCTGTGGCTCAGTGCAATTATATTAATTATGGGGAACTCGTTAGGTGCTAATGTAAATATTAGAACCTCTTCTGTAACATTCACTGTAATTTAATGCTAATTCACAGAACCATTATTAAACAGTTAATAGCCAGGGCTGGAATCCGTTCAAGTACATAACATCTCCTGCAATCAGTACAGCACTGCATTTGGGGAGCAACACGTGTTACAGTGCACACACATGCATTTGAACACACCCTCACGGGCTGTTTGCAGCCTGCCCATACAAGCTGGAGAAGGCTCAGAGCAAACTGTCAGGGATTTCTTGGCATATTGGCTACCCTGGCCTGGCCAGTCCTCACAACCACAGTGAACGCTGGCTCTGTGGCTGAGTTACTGCATAGCTTTGTGTCTCATGTAATCTGTTTGGAAGCTCAGATGGTTACATCTTCTACATAATTTGAAAACTTGTCACTCTGGCCAAGGCAGTTTCCCAATCTTGTGTTTATTTTGTATCCATGCAGTCGTGGGTCCTGTCCAGCTCAGGCTATTCTGTGATTTTACCTTAGATTTCCTTGGCATGGGGGTTGCTAACAGTGAGTTGTTTCTGTTCACATACACAGCTTGTAGTCATCTGATTCAGCTTGCAGTCATTTGATAACGCCAGGGCAGGAGGGGATGACCTACTTGTTTTTCATGAAACATTCACATCTGTTGTTTTCTTAGTCAAGGGGGCAAAAAGGTAGAAATGAAGTCAGTTTGAAATAACTGGGTGAGGGCCAATGAATTCCAGGCTTTGCAAAATGCTCAGTTTTAATACAAAGATTTATATTCTGAAGTGACAAAAAACACAACCCAAAATAAGTGCTGACACGAGATCTGGCTGGAATTTAGGTACCTCAAACAGCTGTCCAGAAGAAGTCTATGTAGCTGGAGCTGTGAGCTCAGCAACCCTCTGTGCTGGTGCAGGGGAGACACCCAGCCTGCCTGAGGCTCCTGCTTCTGCAGTTTGCTGATGCGTGTGCTTGCTGTTTTTCACATTTGGCTGAGGGAAACAGAGGGACCTGGATTTGCCTGCCTCACGTACCTGAGAGGGGGGATTCATGTCCCTGGAGTGCCATGCAGTGCTGAAAACCCCACAATACTGGCAGGTTGGGCTGCAGGCATGCCCATATCCTCTCACTCTGAGGAACTTGGGAATTAGTGGTCTAATGTCTGTGTTAAAAGGAGGACAAATGCTTGGAGGGTCAGAAATGTGGGTTCAGGCGTAATTTCAGGGTAATTTATATATTCTCTGAAATGACTTTTCATTAAAATTCTTGCTCACAGACCCAAAATTCTGAACCTCGACCTCCCCTCCCAGAGGAGCACAGTGTTGCACTCAAAGAGAGGAACCTCCTTGCCAGCTGCTGTTTGTCAATGAGCAAGGAAAGGGCCTCCTTTCCACCTTCCAGAGGCAGCTGGGCCATGGGTTCCCAACGCAGGGAGGTTTTGTTTCCTCCTTGAATGTGGGCGTTGGAAGAACAAACTTTGAGTTTCAAACCAGCTCTTAGAATTTTCCTTTTCGACGAGCCGAAGACAGTGAATGTCAAACATGGCAGTGCCAGGCAGCACTTCACTGGAATGTGGTGAGCTGGGCTGGAAGCTGCCAGCATGTTGGCCCCGCCCAGGCAGTGTACCAGGACTGTAGGTCTCTCTCTCAGGATCATGATGATTTCTTTTCTGTGGTCAGATGCCTAAAACCTTACTGAGGCACGGGCTAACTGCTAGAGACTTGAACTGAGAATTTTTCTGCTTTAATGGGCTATATTGCCCTCAGCACTTTTCTCCCTTTTAGAAACGAAGTCGCAGTAGCAGCCTTGCTGGTTTAATAAACATAGAATTGAAAGAACAGCATTTTTAGATCATTTTTAAAAGTCTTATTTCGTTAGATGATCAGTTTGAAATAACTTTACATACCGTCTTTAACAGCACCATCTGGTGGCTCTCAGGTAATGTTGACATTAACCATGGCTAGAGTTGCTTCTTACAGTGTTCCAGAGCGTGAAATATTGGGTCAATTTTATAATGAATGTCAGAGGAGGCATGTGGATTCTGTATGGGAAATACGGCAAAACCCCACAGACTTGATAAAAGCATGTTACTGAAGTGTGGGGGACAAAGCAGGGCAGAACTCAAGGGTTAGATGTGCATAAATATTTGAGAACTAGAAGAGGGATATTTTCTCATTCCTGTAATGTGTTTAAAGATACCTACTTACCATACAAAATCTATTATTAAAGTTTATTTTATGCTTGCTGCTAATCTCCTTACATGTATGTGGAGTCAGGAGAGATCAGCCAAGTTGCTGATTGGAAGAGCAGGCTGCTGAACAGCATGGGGAATTTAAAATATATTGAGGGCTTAGGAGTGTGAACTTTCATTTTGATTTATTCACTCTCAGCAAACAGAGAAGGTGGATATCACAGCAGTGAACAAGGAGGGTGATCCACCTTCAGCCAAGGAAACCTTAAAACACAACCAAAGGCAGATTTTTTCTTTAACAAGCCTTTGTGTAATACAAGGTATGAAAGGACAGTTTCTGGAGCTGATGCATCATGGCCACAGAGATGCCACTAGAATTCCTCCACAGGAATTTCCAAGTGGGCAAAGTATCCTGCTGGTCCTTCCCTCCCCCAGCTGGAATTCAAAATATCAGTGTTCAGTGTGCTACTTTTCATTAGTGTTGTATGAGTGGCATGAAGTGTAAGGCCACACGGATTTAGAGCTTTGTTCTCACTGTAATAACAGCTGATGATTCCTCAGGGAGCTCCTGCTTATGTTTTGGTCTCTGTGCTATCTAGAAAATCCAGTTCCCCCGGTGTTGGGTGATCCCGCTGGCTAAGTATGTTGTCAGCAATTATGGCTGTGTACAACAAACCTTGGCATCAGCAGCTTAGCACTGGCTTCACTGATTAGAAGCAGAACTTGTGCCTGGCCCTTTGGAAAGCAGTTGCTTGTAGCTTCCAGGACAGGACCCTTTCCAGAGCAGAGCTTGCTGTGCTTTGTCCTCTGCTTGGGAACATGAAATAAAGATGACCTGGAAAATACAAAGCTCAAGTATTTACAACTGCTGGGTTTTATTTCTAAGGAATGTAGATTATTTAAACGAACAATCTATTTGGAGTTTGTATGGAGAAAGAGCAAATTAAATGACTGCAGGAAGCAGTCTGGCATAGCAGGTAGCAGGGTGCTGTCCCAGAAGCTGTGCTGTGTGTAGTTAATAGGGGCTAACAGGCATGATTGGCCATCTCCCTTGTGGCCATTCCTGTCCCCTCTGTATTATCTGAGTTGTGCTCTCCTCAAAGTAGGGTTTTTTTTCTAAAATCATCTGCACATATTGAAGCTTTGCAGTACCCTTTTTTCCAGTCTTTTCCTTTTTTTTCTGTGGCCTCATATTGGGGTGAGTGTAATGACCTGTGTCCTCAGCAGATGCATGTCCCCCCACCTCTGATGATTGGAGAGGAGTGTCGTGTATCCACAGTGACCTGGAAGGCATCCTGGTCTGGCAGAACCTGGGGGCACAGCAAATACAGACTCTGTTTTCTCCCCAGAAACGGCATCTATTTTGTGTATTTCCACTGAGCTTTCTGCTTCATCTCTGGAATGAAAGAGAAATAGCAAGTGATGAAAACAGTGATGAAAATGATGATGAGGATTTATGCGTATAATAATCAGCCGCAGATATTAAAGCTTTGCAGTACCCATTTTCAGAGAGATTCATATGAGTCAGTGAGATCTGATGACTTGCTCAAGGTCACAAAGCAAGTCTGTGGCAGAGACAGAAATAGAAATTGCATCTTAAGAGTCAGTACAGTATCATCTTCCTGGGCTTCCTCTTGTACAGCCTCTCGTTGCTACAAACACTGTTGTGCTGTATGATGGGGCGAGGCCACAGTCGATGAAGGAAGGGGGGCACACCCAAAAGTGAGCTTAGCAGTGCATGCTGGTTTTAAAAACTCACTTCTGCATCTTCAAAACTGCCTTAACTGTGTTAGCTTCAGTAAAATAAACACAGTACAAAGTTTACAAAAATGGTGATTAAAGTATCTTTCGGGTTTTTTATGTGTTGGTGAAGAAACTGTCAAGTGCTTGCCCCAGGCACCCCCAGTATATCCACCCTCCCTAACTGGTCATGAGTAGGATGTGTGTGCAGAGCTGAGCTTGCTGTGATCATAGAAGTCAGGATGTTGTTTGCCCTGTATATTTTAAGGGAGCCACTGCCTGTGGTATCAGCATTTGGAGCTGCCCTATTGCTGTGTGAAAACTCTTCTCATTTCTGGCCCTCTCCTGGTGCCATAAGTTCTACCTTCCTAACCCAAAATGGTACCTCTGACTTCGTGCCGAACAGTGCCCAAACCTGGTTCAAAATGTCAGTGCCAGAGCAGAAATATCAAAATCAGAGTATCATTAGTTCCGGGATCCTGCAGGAGGAACAGAAGCCAATCTGTCTCAGCCATGCTCCACTTCAAGAGGTTATGTGGAAATGGGGGAATAGCTCGTGCCAGCTTGTTAAAAAGGAGGCTGGAAGTTACAGATGGCACGGATGTGATGCTGGAGGCAGAGAACAAATGTTTCCCACCTAGTGAGAAACACTTCAGAAAGGGCAGAAAGGAAGCATCATCGCTTAATAGCAGCAGGATGGTTACTGTTGAAAGCAAGAGAGAATCCTCTAAAAGCTTAAAGCTCTATCCAAATGAGGAAAATACAAAGGATTATAAAAAATGACAGGTTAAATGTAGCAATGCAACAAGGCAGACTGGAAAAAAAAAAAAGAGAAGGAGAAGCATTTGCAAAAATAGTAAAAAATAAATCTTCAAAAACGTCAGCATTAGGGAGCCTGCCAGAGAAGTCTCTAGGGCTGGTAGATGCTCAGAAATGACAAACGAATTCTTTGCATCTGTTGCTCATTGTGGAGAAATGGCAGTTCCCTGTGCTGGAACACTTCTTAAAGGAGAATTCATCAGAAAATCTCTTTCGAATCAAAGAGTTGGTGGGGGAATTTATGACTAGAAGAAGTTACCGAGTAATTTGTTATTAACCCAAGCTTTCTGTAGGAATTCAAGAATGAGATAGCAAGACTAACCGTGGGTTTGCATAAAAGCACTCTGGTGCCTGAGGACTGAAAGATGGCAAGTGTGATATGGCTTTCTAGAAATGTGATAAGGGAGACCACAGGCTGATGGGGCTGAGATATGCACAAGAGGAAACTGCTATGCTGTGGTCTGTTGAGAGTGGAATTACAGGATACAGGGATAAACTTCTTGCAGAGACAATAATCAGCCTGGCTTTTGTAAGAAGTCAGGCTGTGCAAAAATGTTAAAGCTTTTCTAATGATTTAGCAGACACGTCTGTTTTGGGACCCGTGATGGTCCACAGATGCAGAAATTATTTGGCAAGAGCTGAGCACTTGATGTTGCTCATTACTGCCCTGAATAACTTTGAATTATTGATGATGACTGAAGAATTCTATAAGAACCAAGTGAACCTGAGTGATTGGGCAGTGAAATACGGGATGACTGTGTGGATAAACACAGTGAAACATTGTTTTATATTATGGGGAGGAGGGAATCAGAATGAGGGAGAATTGGTTGGGCTCTGAGCTGGTTCTTGAGCAAGAACTTGGACTGTGAGAGAAATGCCATCTCAGTGCTCGGGAATGGTCCAACAGGTATCTCAAATATTAGAACTGTGAGGACAATAAGAGAGAGCAACTTGAGGAGGCATTAATTGCTTTATATGCTAATATTAGTGCACAAAACTTCTGCATTCTGAATACTGCATGCAGTTATGGTTCCTTTAGTTCCAGCCCAGTCCCAAATATGCTAAAACTGGATGAGAAGAAATCAAGGCTTTCTGAAATCTTGGAATGGGCTCTGTGAAAGAAATGAGCAGTGAGACTTAGGCCCTTCGTCACGGAAGGGAGATTCCTGAGGAAAGTGATAATTCAAGGGCTGTCAAGTCATGTGGCATGGAGAAAGTAGGTAGATTTGATGTCTCTAACTCAGAACAAGGTCTGGGGGCTGTGAAATGAAGCTGTCAGAGGACGGGTTCAGGGGAAGTGTCACTGTTTGTGTGACCCATTCTTCTGTGCCTTCCCAGTTCCCTGGCTATGGCAAGTGCTGGAGGCAGCACAGGGACTGTGTGGGCCTTTCTGTCTCCTGCTGTGGTTGCCTTCTGTTTGGCTTTGGGAAACCACTGCTGCAACTGTTCACAGCAGAACTGGCCACCCATGGGGATCTGGGCTGATCTTCAGTGCTAATTCAGGGTCAGAAATCAGGCGGTTGTGAGTTGACAGCTGCTTATCCTGACCAAGCAGCTAGTGCTAAGATCCCTGCAGTCAATTTGTTCGTCACTGGTTCAAAGCTGCTCTGTGTGTGGGGCAGTGGGGAAGGGCTGCAGAGCCTGTCCAGAGCTGGAGCCCAGCCCCCTGGGCAGGATCCAGACTGCTGCTGCCACCTCCTCTCACTGGGATGCAGGGATACAGAGGCAGGAGATTGTAGCCCCCAGGCAATGAAACGGGAATGTTGTGTTTGGGTTTGCAGCGATTGTGTTTTGGTTCCAGCTGTATTGTGAAAATCAAAATGTTGTGCACAGTTCTCAAAGACTACAGAAACCAAGAGATAAAAGTGAGAGTGTCCCACATGCTTCTGCAATATTAAAACAACTCAGCTGAAGCTGCGTTACCGCCAGCCTTTTGATAAAGGCTGTGCTTTTGCATTCCAAGCAACAAAGGACTAAATGACAAAGAATGTACTGACCCTTTATATGCAACTGTAGAGAGGAAGAGAAATCTCAGAAAGTATTAAAATTTTTCTTTCCAGAGTCTTTTCATGGTACTTTCAGCCATGGAAGGTAAGAGTGTGGTATGGATAGAGACCAAAGAGGTTAAGGGAGTAGTTGACACTGTGTGTGTCCACACGTAGAAGTTGCTGGGAGTGGCGTGTTTGCCTGAAGGGAGTGGTGTTCCTTATAAAGAAGGATTTAGGGGAAAGCGTTTTGTGGGATCAGTAAGTTTCATTTATACTGAAAAACCTCACAAGTGTTGCATTCCTGAGTGCCTGACTCTCACAGCTTATTTGTGCACAGGTGTGTAGGTTGGTATTTAGGAGATGTGGATGTGCTGTTGGACTTCTATCTTGATATCCTTCAACACCCTGCTGGTCCTCCCGTTACCTGAAGATCCTCAGGTAAGGTGGAATGCGTGCTCTCTGGTTAAGACACAAGACTGATCTTACACCTTACAAAGCTGCACCTGAGAAGTGCAATAGTCATGAGGAACTAAGATTTCCACAAGTGTAGTTACAGTACCGGGTACTTGCACGTGTTGCTATATCAATCTGACACCAGCTGAATTGTTTACCACCAGCAGATGGGCACCTCACCATTCAGGTCAAACCAGCTTTATCAAGTACTTAAATCAATTGGAAATATTTAGTGGTGGCTCTCATGGCCCCCTGGGACCCAAGAAGTCATCCCCATTCATATGCACCCAATTGGCTTCCCAGGACAGAATGTCAAACATTGAGCAAAGAGGCTCGTGGAGCAGGGAGTTTACCCTCTCCCCCACATGCACAGTAGGAAGGAAGACACGGAATGCAAAGGAGAGAAGCCCCAGTAACCTTTGCAATATCTACAGGTTCTTCAGAGCAGGAGGGTCAGTTCCGTAGAAGAGGGGAAGAATGAACGACCTTGCTGGTGATTTAGAGAATCTTTCAACACAAACTGGAGCTTTAAGGCCGAATGTCTCTTCCCAATCCCTCATACTGGTTTCATGTAGGTAAAGAAGATCCTTACTCTTTACCTGGGTTGGGATTACTGAGTTCAAAGGATTAGTGAGCTTGCTGTGTGTCTGATCTCTAGAACTGCTGGGACACCTAGCAGAGTACTCCCTGCTAGCTGTAAGGGGCCGTGAAAATAAGAAACATTAGAAATGTTGATTATTAGACCCAGAAAGATCAGATACAGTAACTTGTGAACTGAATGCTACAGCACTGGCATAGAGCATGCATGGCGTGAATCATCCCAATTAAAGGGAGGATATTACTCTAGCCACATGAAAAAATTATGCCCTGACATTAAAAGTTGCTGGTTTGTTTTACTTTTTTTTCTGGCACTTTATTATTTCTGAAGCTTTAAAGAACTCCAGCCTCATAACTCCCATGATGAGTGTTCTAATTATGAACATTAGGAATGTCTTCTGATTGTTTTGAGTTAGCTAATAACTTGATATGCTAAATAAATCAGGCAGTTCCCAATCCAAATGTAGCATCTGGCTTTGGAAATACAGTGTGCTCCCTTCTCTGCTGTGTGAAATGGGTCTGAACAGCTGGAACAAATGTTCCTGTCACTAAATTATAAATTACAGCTGTCGAGAATAAAACATTCAGTTCCAGCACTCAAGAAATAGATTTTTAAGAAGTCTTCCCATTTATCAGTTTAGCCATTGATTATGTGTGTAAGGTCATTGAATCAGAGCAGCAATGAATGGAATTCTTGATGGCTCAAATACCAGACTAAATGTACCCGGAGTTTTACATCCAGGAACTTGATAACACTTAAAAATGCCTCAGAGCATTTCAGGAGCTAATGCTGGATGTAAGCACTTATGCAGTGCCTCTCTGATCAGCACTAACCTGTTTGCTGAGTGGGGGAGGAAGATGAATTTCCTTCCATGAGCTCCTTACTTGTCAGGTTTTCAGTCTGTCAAGTGCTGCATAGTGGCAGACGAATTTCCCAAAGGTTGAGATTGCCTTGATAGCAGAGGATGGGCAGGAGATCAGCGTTAGGGTCAGACTAAGCTTCCCAGCAATAGCCATTTGACTGACAGCCTTCTTTTCCTTGGTGCAAGAGGCAGGAGAAGGAAGATTGCCTTATCTGTTCCAGAATAGCTACAATCTACCATCACAGCCTGCCACTGTTCCTCAGGCTTGTCTGGGGGTGAAACCTGAAATTAGCATGTAGGTTTGACCCAGGTTTGGTTTTTTGGTTTTGCGTTTGTTTTTTTGTGGATGGTTTGGTTTGGTTTGGTTTTTTTTAGTTTTGTTTTTTTTTTAATATATTGCTCCTGCTACCTGATATTTGAATAGTTTCATTTTCCACATATGCTGATAGCTTCAGTCTTCACCCGCATAGAGAGGGCTTCAAGTTTTCAAGTTCTGTGCCCTTGTTTTCACAAATCTCTTCTAATTATAGTTGTTTTGAGCAGAAGGTTAAGGAGTATCTGCAGGGTGCCTGTGACACTGCTGTGCTTGCACACTGTTCCTGTGCTCAAGATTTCTGTTTGTGAAACCATCAACTCAGCATCTTTCAGGTGCCATTTCAGTGGAAATAGCAAAGATCTGCAACCAAGTGTTACAGATCCTTTTGAAGTGATGTGCAGTTGGGAGGAATAAGGGAGGAAGAAAACATGCTCTTGTGCTTGCAGGAATACCTGAAAATCATTTTTCTTAACAATGTGTCGTGGGGTTGACAGCTGTGGGTTCTGATGCCTTTTATGGTGCTCCCTCCAAAGCTTCAGTTTTCTTTCAGTATTTCATGGAAGCCTGCATTGGGAAGTTTTTTCCAGTCTGAACACTCTCAGACTTGCTTTCTCTGCCCATCAGTCTTGATAAAACTCTCAGGAACTAAGTTACCTTTGATTCCTCTGGCACTGTTCGAGTAAGTCTTGCAAACCTGAGTGCAGGCTCAAGAAGCAAAGGGGCACAGTCTCTGCATAAGTTTCTTTAGACAGAAAACCAAAGCTAAATAACAGCTGTAAAGACCTTATCCATAATCTGAAGGTGGCTGTTGTTCCCTTTCCACGTGTCCTTCCCCAGCCTGGTAATTGTCCATAACTGCAGAGTTTGCATTGACGAGGCAAAAACTGCTTCTAAAAAAGAGCTGTAAAAACCCCATCAGCACACCCCACCAAAAACCAGTGATTACAGCTGGAGTAAGGGGTAGAGGCAGAGGTGTTTGAGCTGAATGGGAGTTGGTGAAGAAAAGAGGAAGCACTTATGCATCAGGTGTAATTTGGTAAGTCAGCAATTTGTTAAATAAATGAATCCTCTTTCTGCTTTAGGAATATCAACGAACTTTGTGGTTCCCTTTGCCTTCTCTTCAATGTATTCAGTAAATACCTCTCTGTAGGCTGCTGGCAAACTCTGTTCAGGGCTGTAGTGGGGAATCCAGAAGTTGTGTGGTAGTGGTTCTTTCTGCCCATGTTGGAGAAGCACACTAACATTCTCTGCACAGATTAGTTTCACTTGGAAATTCACTGTGGAAAAACTGTTTCTGGGGTAAACTGGGTCATTCAAATTGCAGAGAAGGGGAGAAGTCTGTTGACCAAATGGGCAAAATCAATTTGTTAGGAAATTAAGCCTGGACAGAACATCTCTGTCCAGATGGTATCTCAGCTCAGTCATTCAGCTTGAATAACAGAGCGTTTTTGTTTCCCTCATACACACCACAAATGCTTTGCTTTTGGGAACATAAAGTATGTTTTGGAACTAGAGCAAAGTTAGTGTAGCCTGCAAATTAAAGACTAGATCTTGTCCCTGGTAGGCATCTATTTTTCCTGCATTTACTAAACCTTGCATTACTCCTCTTCTTGCTCTGGTCAGTCCAAGCTCACCGTTGCTTTGCACTGTGGTTGTTATGGGGTTAGATGCAGCATTTACAGTGCTCTGGAATTATCCCAAAGGCCTTTACAGAAAATATTTCTTTGCAATAAAATTATCCCTAGATGAGCTAGAGAATCCTGTATTCCAATTTCCTGTTGTGCAAATTCACTTTTAAAGTTCACGTTTTGAGCTCACCTCACTGATGTACACATATGTGTATATATATATATATTTACCCCCATGTGTACACGGGCATGTCTCCAGTACAGATGCAGTTTTAATCTGTGGTCTGCAAACAATGTCTCCTGGCCAACAATAAAAGAAGAAAAGAACCCAACAAAGTGGGCAGTGCTCAATAGCTCCCTGTAAACCCTGTGCCCCATATGGGCTCTTAAGGTTCAGGAACCACAAGACAAAAAAGATGGATTTTTAATGCCCTCAGGCCAAATGTCACTATATATTTATTTTATTTGCTAACTGTGATAGAAATGGGAACGAGTGCTTATTAGGTTTAAAATAATTTTAGTTTCTCTACTCTTTTTAAGTTTGAAACTTGTTCAAATAGACGTTTGTAGAAGTATGGGATACCCTGAATGGGCTTCAGGCCTTCTTTATGGCTCTCAGTAACTATAAGTGGAATCCAGTGGGGATGGCTGTCACAGGCAATCACATGGGAAGTGCAAACCTCTCCATCTTTTAAGCCCTAATGCCATTTATTTTTGTGTAATTCGCTTCATGTACTCATTAGACTCCTGTAATCTGCTTAGAAGGGAAACTATTCTGTGTCTGTAAAACAGAAGAGGGGTGAGGGGTTTTTGCAGGTACTGCTTTTTTAACGTACTAAGAATTTCACATTTTTCATCCCCATGGTTTCTTTTGAAGTTGAAGAATACATTATTTCCTCTTCGCTTTGAACTAAAGGGAAAGTAATTAAGTAGTGCTGAACTGAACAAACAACTATTACTTTTAGGTACCATAGACTTATTTCCCTATAATTTTTTATAGGTCAGTCAGGCTGTAAACTACCCAGGAAAGCCCTCAGGTGGACCTTTTGCTAATTGTCTGACAGGGCTGCCTGCTTTTAAACCAAAGACTATCAGCTGAAGATCCGTGCTGTAGTGAAGAAGGCAAAATTAAAAGAGATTAAAACAGTATGAAGAGAACTGTTTATTTCATAGCTGCTCTGAACATGGTCCCACCCTGGAGGCAGATTGTGGTAAAGGCTGAAAGTGTGAAGAGGAGATTAAAATAACTAAATGCTGAAATGGCAGAATATGCTGAGTGTGTGGGTAACAGGAGATAGGCGTCTGCCTGTGAATTTTTGAGTGATTTTTCCTCTATGGAAGTCACTCTAAGTTCAAGTTGTTCGGCCATGGCCACAGAGAAATAATATATAGTGTGGTCGTTTGCACTGTTACCTCACACTTTCCTTCCTTCTGTCTGTCCATCTTTAATCTGTCACTTGAAAGACCTAAAGCACATTTCATAGCAACATTAAGAGCTGGGAATGCTGTGTGTACTGCAGGCAACTTCAATTCATTGTGGTTTTCGTTGTGAAGAGGCATTATCAGCTGTTATGCCCACAGTGTGTTCTCATCCATTAATCATTCATATATCCTCTTCTGCAGACTTATCCTGGGAAGGCATCAATTTTACTGGAATATAATCTGGAAAACTATCTTCTAAGAATTAGAAATGCTGGTTTCACAAGTTCTTTAAACTCTCTTCTTTAGTTCCACTCTGTGATGAGAGAAGGTAAAGTATGCGGAGTGCCTTAAAGAGGGAAAAACTGGCAGCTGAAAAACCAGGAGAATTTTCCTGCGCCAGGTTCCTGTCTGTTCAAGCATCATGAAAAGGAGCTATTGAAATGTTAATTGGCTCGGTAATGGAACTTCACAAACGGGAGTTTCAGGGTGTTGCCTTCTGCAGTGTCCTGGGCTGACAGCCAGGTCTGCACGGCAGAGGAAGGAACAAGGTACTCGTGTATCGAGACTCGGGTCTTTACCTTCCCATCACAAGTGTGTTGGCTCCACTGCAGTAGGTTTGCAGTGTGAGGTGTGTTAGACACAACAGCATAGTGGATACAGGTCCCAGTTCAAAGGTGGAAACTTAATTATAGCTGTCTGCTGTTTATAAATCATTGCCCTGATGTCGCCCTGCCCCACGTCCATGGAGCAAAGGCAGGAAACACATGAGTACATGGGAATTAATTTTCATGCCTCTGGCGTTATGGGAGGCTTTTTGTTGTTTTGGTTTGGCTTTTCTTGAATTGCATGCTTGTTTGACACTTTTTAAACTCTTAACTGTTCATTTTATGTGCATTTGCCTGTCTGGGTCTGGCTTTGCAAGGTGCTGAGCACTGACCTTGGAACACCAAGGTGAGCAGTGGAGCAGCTGTACTGATCTGATCCCATGTGTGTGTATTGAGTAAGTGCATGTAAACCCTCATTCAGCTGATGTTCAGTGGGCTTTCTAATCCACTGGCATGGGGGTCTATTCCATCCTGCTGATATATCAGCCTCAGCTTTCAATGAGCAGGTCTGATCTTTAGCAGCAGACTTTGTGCTCGTGTTTCAGCTCCATTTTGAAGACTTTTTTATTTCTTACGGGAATAACATTGACTGTTAACTCTGTTTCCTTGCAGTGATGGTTCCTGTTCCATAGGATCAATGTTTTTTTTTCTGATTATAGCTACATGTCCTAAGACTTTTTCTGATATTTGCACTTGAAAAGCTCTGTCAGGACAAAGTAAGATATTTCTACAGTTTGTATGTCTGATAAATTCTTTTTTGGAGCAGTTTAATATATTGGTGGGATTTAAAGATGTACTGAGTTTAATCTTCCGAGAGTTGAAGGAAGTGTTCATTAGAATGCATTGTCTCTTGCTGAGTTTGACCTTCACTGCCCTGCTGGAGTGCACTACAATTTTTTATCTGCTTTCATTCTGCTTTTCCTCCTTGGATGATAATAAAAGTGAAGCAGTTTGCATGTCCAGCCTTAGTTCTCTGCAGTCTTGGTGCCCTCCTGCCATTCATGCTCCTGCTGAGGTCAGTGTCCTGGTGCCTGTGTCTTCAGATCTGCTGGTTTTTGCCTTGGCTTCTGGCTTTGACAAGCAGGTAATGAAGCAGTTTTGTTTTCTCTATTGCCCTCACGCTCAGGAGCTTGTGCTGTGGATTGGTTTGCATGGTAATGCTACCTTGGTTTTTAGAGTTATTAGAAACTGTGTTCAGTCCTCTGGAGGAGCACTTAATACTTGCACTGGAACAACAGCACTTTGAAAACTCACGAGTACGATGGTGGCACTGGTCTGATCAACACCCAGTCACCTGTGTAGGGCCAGGAAATGGGAGAGAGACACCTTCTTTCCTCTTTTCCAATTCTTAATTAGGGGCAGTAAACAGTGCCTGAAGTCTGCTGGCTACTGCCTTTGCACTGTTAAGAAGTGTGATTTAAGAAACCAGCTTGCCACAGAAATGGAAGAGAAAAGCTGCTGGTTAGTCATTGAATCCCACACTGAAAACCAACAATTTCTTTCTCTGTAACTACAATTCCATGAGCACCAAAGTTTCACTAAGTTCCAAGAGTATTAGAATTGGTGGAAAAGAATGCAGGTAAGTTTGAGGTTTCAGAATAATTGGGTATAAAACTCTCCCTCCACCTCACAGTTAACTTCTTAATGTGTTGTGAGACTTTTTCAGTATTAGCTCAGACTGAGAAACTCTAGCACAATGTCGTGGATACATTTATTTTGGGTGGCAGCTGGAGGAAGAGATTGTTGGTACCACTCATTCTGTGCTCGTAGAAATCTTCCAAAGCCTGAAGGCTGTGCTTTTCCTGTCTGTGTCTGGATCACTCACATCATGGGGTACAATATCTCTGCAAGCAGGATAAGACCTGGCCTTGCAGTGACCCTCCCAATGCTAAAAGTCTCCCATTGGAATACCACTTGTGTATCCAAGTAACTGTTTTCTCTCTTTCCAAATACTCTGGGAGGTTGCTGTGTTCATCCCAACAAGTGCAGTGTGGACAGCTGGAGGCCAGGTCTGAGCACAGTTTGCACTCCAGTATTTGGTACTGACTGATGACCGTGGTTGTACATTCTGTGAAGCCAAGTGAGTGTTGCTGAGCTTTGCTGATCATCTCTGCAAGCGGCAACCGGCTCTTTTTTCTGCCGCTCATGAACCTTGAGGAGTGTTGCTCGTCACTGATTGATGGATGAGGCTCTGAATCTGCTATAATTAAGACAGTGTTCACACTGCCATAATTACAAGATATAGCAATTTTATTAGCCAGGATTATTTATTAGTCACAGCAATCAAAGCTGCATTTTGATTAGTCACAGGAGGACCTGACAGAACATGGATGTTAACATTATGTATCCAATGTGTTCATTTGCAAGCTTGTCATATTTGTCATGGTGGCAATAAATGGTGTTAAACTGCTTTTTCAATAGATTCATTAGTGATAACCTTTTGGGTTGATACATCTGCCACCATTTTTACAATATTTCTTGATTTATTTTTTGAAGCATATCAAGTATGAAGATTTAAATTACGCTCATTTTAAAGGAATGGGATTTTATTAAACACAAATGAATAAAACTCTTTAGCTGCTTTGGGTTATTATATTCACTGCCTAATATATCTCAGCTGCTACCTCAAATTTCATCAAGAAAGACCTATTTTAGTTCCTAAACAAAATCTGATCCTGTAGATATTAAAGGAAAAAACTGGAGTTGAGATGCTCTCAACAGTTTTGAATTGTTTCCAGTTCTGAAGTTCTTTGTTCCTTTATCCTCCTCACCGAAGAGGCCATTTAATATGTTTAGCTGAGAGGTCTGAATGAGCTGGGTGAATTTTCAGATGGTAACTTAGTTAATGATCATTTAAGCAGAGAATGTAGCTCATGATTGAATTTTAATTTGCACCTTCTTTTTTTGGTTGCTTAATGATGGATCTTCCATGGCAATGTATGGTTCTCGAGATAAGATTTCTGCAGAGAAATCTAAAATTACAGTTTCTTGTCTGAGGAGCTGCTGTAGCTGCTGTATAATTAAAAACAGGGTTAATTTCAGCTGGCACTGACTATTACACTTCCCTGAAAATCTGTTATCACGCAGGCTCAGGCAGCAAGGTCGAGGAACGCACGAGCAAGGATGCTGCAATATGCCAGTGCAGCAAATTAAAGCCAGGTCTGTGATTTCAGTAGGTGTGCTGGCAGTGCTGAGTCTGCTGGCACAATTACCAGCAGTAAGGGCACGGGCTCGTGCTCAGTGCATACACAGGGACCCGCAGGTGCCAGCCCTGGGGTTTGTACTGGCAGTGTGACAGGTAACCCTTGTCTCGTGGGTGCTGGCTGAGTATTCCTGCCGCGGTGTGCCCGGCACACCGGTTAGGCTGGGTAGATGGGGGTAAAGCTGACACTCTAAACCGAGGTATTGTTTCGTATCTCAGCCCTGGCAAAATGTGCCAGACGTACTTATGTCCTATAAAACTATTGATCATCTTGGTGAGGCTTTTTGCTACTTAAAAATAGAAGTTTCTTTGTATATACCACTTGTAGAAACTGCAGAGTTTTTCCTGGGACCGTTGGTCAGTGGAACAGTTGCTGCCGTGTCTACTGAGCACAAGAGTCCTTCTGGCGCTTGGATTCTGTAGCAAACAGAATTTTACACAGGTAAACTACAGCAAATGTTTTGAAGCCTAAAGCTGAGTTGTAAATGTACAGCTCTTGGCTGTTGGACTGTGCCCAGTCAAGTGGTGACAGCACTTTGAGAAGTGAAGGCTGAATGTCTCAGCATTTCCTAATGCTGATGTGGAGCAGCTCCCAGTTCTCCCGTCTGTGAGTACAGTGGAGGTAGAATTTCTGTTGAAAGCTTCAAGCAGTGCAGCAGCAAAGCAGAAGATTCCCAGCCTTCAGTGAACACACAGGATATTAGTTCGATGACTTGATGCAATGCTTCAGAGAAACAGAAATCAGGAATAGAGAGGATAGACCATATAATTTGTTTCCTTGCCAGTGCAAGATGGTTCTCTTGCATTTTATTGTGTCTAGTTTCAAAACTCTCGAGGAACAGAGATCACAGCAGTTTTCTTGAGAGTGCCAAATGCTTTTCATTTGTCAAGAAGCTTTGTTTGCTATCCATTCTCATTTCTCCCTTCTAGTTGTACCCTTGGGTTAGCCTAAGTTTCTGTACTGTTGTTTATATGTTTGCTGATATTCTCCCATCCTGCCATTTGACAAAGCTGTTATAGTCGTCCTCCTTTCTAAGAAAATTTCTCCAATTTCACGGCAAATTGAAAGGAGTTTAGAGAAGGTTTTGTCTGCATTGATTTAGGGATGGTTGGATGACATGAGGTGAGAGAGGATATCACAGTTGCTTTCAATTACACACTTCTGAAAAGAAGAAAATGCTATGGCCAACTCTGGCTTGACAGTGGAAGCTGCACAACAGTTATAGAGGGATTGGTGTGGTTTGTTCTTTTGCTTTGTTACTAAGACTTCTGCTGTTTCTGTCTAATGCTCAGAACCTTGTTTATGGGCACAGAGAAAGCGTCACCTTCTAAGTGAAGGCAAGGATTGTTTGTTATTGGAAGTGAAATCTTGAGAGTCAAATTGTTGTTGATGCAGATCTGTTACAGAAAAAAAATGACAGTGCAGTTTAAACTGTGATACACACACCTCTCTGTCCCTGTCCCTTTTCCTGGGTACTGTGCTCCCCATTCCACTGTTCCTCTGGGTCCAGGCATTCATGCAGTCACACGGGTGCTGGAATCCCTTGCCAGGAGGATTAGGACACTGGAATTGCTTTGTTTTCCTTTCCTTCCTCCCTCTAGGATCCATTCCAAATTGGCATTATTTGTTTGCTAAGATAGCAAAGGCAGAGAGACCTCAACAGATCAGAGGGCTGGGAATCACCAACCAGGGCAAGTGCCACAAGAGGAGGTGCCGGATTCTGCCCCTGGGATGGGGCAATCCCGGATGTACAGACAGACTGGGAATGAGAGGTTGGAAAGCAGTGCTGGGAAAGGGCCCTGGGAGTCCTGGTGGGTGCCAGTCGGCCACGAGTCAGCAGTGCCCTGACAGCCAGGAGGGCCAACCCTGCCCTGGGGGCATCAGGGACAGCATGGCCGGCTGGGCCAGGGAGGGGATTGTCCTGCTCTGCTCTGCCCTAGGGCAGCCTCACCTCAATATTGGGGCAGCTTTGGGGGGGGACAATATGAGAAAGATGTGAAGTCATTAGAGAGTGTCCAAAGGAGGGCAGTGAAGATGGGGAAGAGTCTTGATTTGAAGCGTGTGAGGAGCAGCTGAGGGCACTCGGTGTGTTCAGATGGAGAGGAGACTGAGGGGAGACCTCACTGCAGTTACAACTTCCTTGTAAGGGGCAGAGGAGGGGCCGGCACTGAGCTCTTCTCAGGACAGGACCCAAGGGAATGGCCTGAAGTTGTGTCAGGGCAGGGTTATGTTGGATATTAGAAAAAGGTTCTTCCCCCAGAGGGTGTTTGGGCACTGAACAGGCTCCCCAGGGCAGTGGGCACAGCACCAGGTTTGACAGATCTCAAGGAGTGTTTGGATGATCCTCTCAGGCACACCGTGTGACTTGTGGGGATGGTCCTGTGCAGGGCCAGGAGTTTGACTCGATGGTCCTTGTGGGTTCTTTCCCAGCTCAGTGAATTCTGTGATTCTGTACATTTACTAAAAATAGAATACGGAATTTTAACTCCTGACTTGTTCAGGAGCAAGGCCCAAGGAGTGAGGGTATCAAGAGATGTTTTTTGCAGGTGATTTATCCATTCCTGAACAGCCCATCTGCTCTCTCTGGGATGCTTAGCCATGAGTGTGCTTACTCAGGCCTGACTGTGTGGTTACATACATATACACATAATAATACCAAATGGTACAGGTTTTTTTGGCCAAGGTATTTTACTCAGTATAGCAAAAATTCTCTTTCTCAGTTTGTCAGCATGAGAAAGGGTCTTCCCTGTGTGAAGCGCACACAGGCTCAGAGGAGAGAGCACCTTTAAAATGTGGTGAGAGTGTTAAAAGTAGGGGGTTTGCATTGTCATGTCAACGTATTTTAACACCATGGCAAGGGGCTGAAGTCTGGAGAGCTGCTGTAGATTACAGGGTGTTTGTCTGCCACAGATCCATGACTTCCTACTTTTCTTTACAAAAGTCCACGTCTGTAGCACGTGAGCAAAATTTGAGGTATTCAGTGTTTTACAGCCTGCTTTTGTCCGGTAATATAGAATGCTAGATGAATGTCCTTGATTCCAACTGCAGGAAACAAATGTTCCCTTGAGGCAGTTGAACTGGGGAGTTACTGAAACGAAGTTAATCCTTTGGAACAAATGCATGGTATTATCTGGGAAAGATTCCTGTTAGTTTCCTGTGTCTCTCGCTTGATGGAATATCCAGTAATCCAGTAAGGATTTTAGGCTTCTTGGCCTAGCTTGAAGTAGGTTGTAGCTCAGGCATTTTGCAAGGCTACAAAGTGATTGGAGAGATTGAATTAGGAATATTATAGGTGTGCTGGGCTTAGTGTTGCTCTGAACTCTGACACTCTCCTAAGATAGGTGTTTCAGAGCTTTGCTCTGCTAAGGTACATTTACACCCATAACCCCTCCTCAAAGGAAGGCACACTCAAGACATAAATGCAGCATGAATACAGGATAATGTGCCTTGCAAGAAAGAAAAGTATCAGGAGGCATGGTGGGATTATCAAGAGCAGAGTCAGATGTGAATCACTGTGACAGATGTTATTTTGCAGAATAAGTTCCCTGCAAATGCCTGCATCAGGGGAACAGTGACCTGCTCAGGCCCAGCATGGATGTGTGGGTGGAGATGTGAGGTGCTCTGGGATTTGCACTGCCCTGTGCCTCGAGCTCTCTGACTGCTGACCCCCCTGAGAGAAGCTGAAGGAAGGACATGCCAACAGCAGCTCAATTCTTACTCTGTTCTCTGATCTACTTGTGATTCTCATCGTGTGCTGAGGGTCTTTCCTGTGGGGATCAGAATAAAGTAAAACAAACTGTCCCTTGGTCAAACCTGATTTTTCTCTGCACAGGCTCCTTGTGATGCTGTGGCCTCATCACATGTGCACAGACCCCGGGCACTGCGGTCTGTTCTCAAGAGATCCCATCTTGCTTTTGGTTCTTCCTTCCCTGCAGCAGCTAAAGCAGTCCTGAGCTCTAGAGCAACCTCCTTGGGGAAATACTGACTTGATGTTTTTATTAAGCACCCTTATTTTTAATTTGGGCTTATCTACATGCAAGTATATATGTGGAATCTGGTAAGAAAACTTATAACATGTTCAGCTGAACATGCAGAGCTAGTACTTGAAGCTCCTCTGATACAGATGGCATACTTGGGGATCCAAAGATACCAACCAGAGTATCTGTATGTACAGAATATCTGTTTTTCTCGGATTTGAGAGATTAGTTGCAAAAATAGTTGTAACACATTTGTAAGCAGATGAGGCCATTAATTATAGTGCAGCATATTGAGTGTTGTATTTAGGGAAGCTGGAGTTTAACGCTTCTGGAGTCTGAGCTGTGGCACAGCTGTGCCATCAGAGATCCCTTTTTGCCATTAATATACTCCACTGTGGTACTTGCTCAGCTTTCTGAATTTAAGGAAACTGAGTGGCAGTTGTGCTGTTGGACCGAGGCTGTATCTGAGAGGCCAGAGCCTGGGGGCTGTTACTCTGTGGTAAGAAAGACATTGGTCATCTTTTCAGTATCTCATCCCGTTACATGAAGATGGCTTTTACAGTCCAAGTTGTTCATAACCCACTTGGACATAGTACTCTGAAGTGACCAGAAGGAAAATATAGCTAAAGCAGGTGAACCTCAAAGTGCACAGCAATTGTAAAACCATCCCTGAGCTCACAGAAGTGCTTCCTTTTCAGCTCAGCCTAGAGAGAGGATGGCTTGCTTATCAAATCAGTAGGCTTTGCCTGAACTGACTAAACCATTATTTAAATAAATGACTGGAATCACTATTAGCTCCAGTTTTCAAGAACTGATGAGTAGAGAGTTAAACGCATTATGAATCTTTTCCAATGTATCTCAAAAATACATTTGAGGTTTGCAACATGCAACTCTTTGAAATCCAAGTGAATTTACTACAGTTCATTCGTTATTTGGTTATGTAATTCCTGCAGCAAGGTTTTCTCCTTGACTCAATTCCTTCAGTTAGTATTAAAGCATTCATTTTACAAGCAAAACCAGTTTCCCTTCCTGTCAAGCATTTAGGATCACAGAATTGTTTAGACTGCAAAGGGCTTTCCCCAGCACTGAGGTCAGACAGGCAGGCCTGTAGTTCCTTAGATCCTCCCTCTGGCCTGTGTTGTTGGCATCCCATTTGCCAACCTGCAGTCAGCTGGGCCTCCCCAGTGAGCCAGGGCTGATTGTCCCCAGACTTCTTGTTGTCCCTCCGTCTCTCCCTGCCTGACAGATCAATCATGGACAGGGGTCTGAGGGCCGTGCCAGGCTGGGAACTCTTCTCTTCACCCCTTTAACCCTGGCCCCAGGCAGGCAGCAACTTCCCTCAGAGGGTCAGTCTGTGTGTGGGGCCTTCAGTTCCCTCCAGGAGGGACTGTCCTGTGACAGTGACCCAGCTTCTTTTCTCAGTGGAAGCAGTTTGGTGGTTTTGTGTACACTTATGAGGAAAGTGAGCTCTTTGGACCCAGGAACTGCATAGTGGTGAGAATAAAGAGAGCCTAAGTGGCTGTCCCACGGGCAGTGGGTGCAGGTACAGCTGATCATCAGCAGAGGGATTTTCAGCCCTGAGGGCTCTTTAGCATCACGTTGTCTGTGAATGTCTGTGCTTTTAGCACTTCTGGATCTGTAATGTAGGGAGAAGTGAATGTACTCAAATCAAGGCTGATTTCTGATTCTTAATAAATTAATTTTCTGCCTAAATAGGGCAAATTACTCTGGGATGGAATGACCTGAATAAATTCCTGCCTAGTCTGTGAAGTGAGCTGGCAGTCCAGTTATATTTTTCCAGCAGAGATGAATTGTATTTGGATTTCATACCATGAAATTCCACTGGAGATGAAAGAGGCATGGGAAAGGTTGTACCTTCCATGCTACCTAGTTGCTGCAGACCTTGGCTTAAGGAGGTGGGTACAAGACAATGCCATTTATCAAGGTATGGGGTTTTTTCAAGGTGGGGGAAAGTTTCCAATTTGGTGCTTTTGAGGAACTCTGAAATTCCTAAGTCATGCTGTTTATTGCCTGTGCCATTTTCTGCATGTAACAGAATTCTGTGTACATTTGAAGCTGATAGAGAAGGGCTGTGTGAAGTTTTAAATGCTCACAGTTATGAGCATAGTTGTTACAAAACTCTGGCTTTATCTGCTCTTTCACTTCAGCTTTGTATACGGTGGCAGAAAAATCAACAGAGTTCTTAAGAAAATGCTCATTGAGATTTCAGTCTTCTGACCAGAAGAAACTCAAACATGTTTTCACTTCTCTGTAATAATTGAAATATGTTGCAAAGATCTTGCCCTCTGTCATTCTGTTTCTCTGCAAAACAGGTAATTTGTCCTTGGTTTACTTTGCTAACAAATGTGCAGAGTCTTTGAAAAGTCAGATATTTGTGTTTCTGCCTTGACGTTGCTTTCCTCAGCTTTTACAGAGCGAAGGTGTCACTCATTTATTTGTGCAACAAAGTTGTATGTTTTGAAGTGCTTTCTAAACTGACTCTGAAATGCTGGCAGTGGATGTTGCTGTTGTACGTGTCTGTCAATCCTCCCCTACCAGTCTCAGTGCTTTTCAGGCAAACTGTAGGAGAACCAACGAGCTGCAAAAGCAGCACTCGAGGTGTGCTGGTGAACTGTAGCAATGTGGTCACGCTTTGTGCTTATGAGAGGTTCTTTAAAGATGGGTGACCGTGTCCTTTGGTAGGAGCGTGGAATATTTAAAGCTATGCAAATCCAGTTATTGTTTTAAGAAACTGTGTTGCTGGGGGTTTTTTTTTCCACTTGTGTCTCTAGGGAAAGTGTTCAGGTAAGTGCAGTACAGAAAGCAGAAGACACCCAAACTGTTGTTGACATTACAAAGAGGATGGAAAATACAGGATATTCTTTTTTACATAAACAGCTCCTGTTTTGGGGGGGATATTGTGACCTGTTGGCTGGAATAGAAGAACACTCACTTAGCCATACATATGCTTGTTAACGATAAGCTGTGCCAGAGAAGGTGCTGCTGTGAAATGGAAGACGCAGTTGCCTAGCTGAAGACAACAGTAAACTGACTTGGAAAACACAGTGGAGAAAGGCTAGACTGTTTCATTTGTTTGCAAAGTATTTTTCTGAATAATGCTGACTACTTTAGTTGTTTTTGTAATGGGAGCAGGACACTGCAAAGCTCTTTTCTCTGGCTTTGGGTTCAGAATTCAGGATTGACTTGACAGCAGACCCTTTTCAGGAGAGTCACCCAATGGTGAGCTGTGGTGCTGTCTCCCAGACTGTGTGTTCCAGCCACGCTTTCTGTAGGGTATGGAAGCACAGTCCTCTTCCCACATGTGGGCTGTCCCTGCTCTCCTTGGCTGAGACTCTGAGCTCTTACTGACTCAGCTGGAGCAGCTGTGGCCAGCCCAGGGCAGTCCTGGTGGCCCACACGCAGACCCAGGCAGCCTCCTGCTCTCCAGGTGCTGCTGGTGCTGTTCAGGTGGGGAGCACTCTGGTCTCTTAGTAAGAGGCTCTACAAGTCTCCTTGAGCTGCACGTGGGCCCAGTGGTCAAGTTTGGTTAAAATTCTCCAATATTTATGGGGTTGTCCATCATGAACTGTCAGTGACTGAGGTTTTTCTGTGTGCATGCCCCCTCAGTCGAACCTCTGACAGATCCAGGGGAAGGCCAGGCTTTCAGTGGGCTGTAATCCTGGCAGAGCAGGGTGATTCCATCACTAGTCTGGGTGGAGGAACACAGCAGCTGGTGGAGGAACACAGGACCACTGCTGTCATGGGAAGAGTGTGGCAGCAGAACCCTTGGCAGGCTGCATGTCCCACATCTCTATGTCTGCTCCTCTTGTAGCTGAATTTGTTGCTTCAGGCACTTAATCTTGCTCCTTAGATATGGAGCACCCAGTGGAGTTATCTGTGGTCATTTGTCAAATTAAAACCAACTGCCCCGTGCAGCCATTAATGCCATTGATTTTGAAAAGAGAATTATTTGTGGTGGTTAACCTTGGGCACGCCTGACCGAGCACCATTCCACACCGGTGAGCTTGGATTTCCTTGGCAATTTGTAGGTTGTAATGAGCCTGAAGGACTAAGGTTTCCTGTGGTTGGGGGAGCTACTAATGGCATAACTTGGAGCCTGTAGCCTTTCTCATCTCTTACAGGAGACAGATGAAATCCTTTAAAGATTCTGTTTGTTTTTGAGGTAAACCTTTAACTCTTTTTGCCCCAGGGATGATCAAGGGAGTTGAGGAGCGCTGCATCCAGTGTGTGCATTAACAAAACACTGAGAGATTGTGGTTGGCTGAAGTTTTGCAGTGACTTCGGAGGCTCAGTCTGTGCTCAGCAGGTGGATTAGAAGGGTTGCTGGAGGGTGTGGATAAGCTGAGTGTGCCTGTGCTGACTACAGATCACCAGAGCTAGGAAAGGAAAGGCCTAGAGAGGCCAAGCACTGGCACTGAGCTTGGAAAACAGAGTATGGCAAAAGTTGGTGTTTCAATAACCAGGAGGAGGGTGATATTGGTGCTTTTGGGCTGTGATTAGCTTCTAAACCATGGGTTTCTAAAACATGGGAATGCTTAGCAAAGAATCAGTGGGTTTTCTTTTTGACTTTAAATGTTTTGGGTGGGTTTTTTTCCCCATAAGATGTAGTTGTTGCTGCTGGAAAAACTGTTCTGTTTCAAATGGAAACAGGAGCTGGGAGTGAGAAGAGGAAGAGAACAGCGGGAATGGAAAGCAAATTGGTAAATCAGGCTGCTGTTGTGACGTGTTTATGGTGTGTGAGTCGGCCCTATGGAGCCTGATTAGCACGTTCCCAGCAGACAGGGCTGTTTGCACAGTGGGAGGAATGGCAGAATGAACGTGGGCTTGCTGTGGATGTCGTGTGCTGAAAAAGCCTGAGCAGGGGGCAATCATCACGCTGTGTTTAATGAATCTGGTATGGCCATGCTTTTGCAGGGAGATCAAAAGCAGAAGCAAAGAGCTGTTGCGGTTCTGAGGCTTTTCAAGATGCATCGGATTGAACTTTGATTAAACGGAAAAAAAACATCAATTACAAATACCCCTTGTCTGATGCTCTGTGTTTCAGCCCTTAGTTAAAAACAACCGGCTACAAATAGGATAAGAAATATTAATACTGGAAATAGGGTCTCTAATTACTGGAGGAGCAAGGGTGTTGCATATCTTTTCTTTAAGGTCAGAACTAACTATCGTGCAGTGAAGAGTTGATGAAAGAAGGACTTAGATGTATTTTTCATAGCAGAAATAGGAAGGGATGCCCTGCAGAATCCTCTTTAGCACTTTGTCCTTTTTGGATGCAGCGAGTTTGAGAAGGTACAGAAGCTGAAGAACGGAAGGGCTGTGTGAGCATCACCTCCTCCGCACATGTCAGGAACACCAGGCTGCAGCTGCCCTGTAAATAGTTGCTAAAGATCCATTTTAACTTAATGAAGTCACTTGTTACTCAGCACATGGCGCAGCTCCAAAAACTGAGTAAAGATTGATGTGAGCTCTGTGTTAATTTCTTCATGCTCTTGTCGTTCCTCCTGCCCATGTCCTGAACACCATGAAGTGGTGTAGCTCCTGTTTTAGGAGCTACGCTCAGAAACGAGTCAGACCAAATGGCTGGAACATTTTTTTGTTTGTTTAAAAGTGTTGCAAGGCCTTTAAAAGCACGTCTGTCATAGTCAGAAGGAGCAGTGTTGATTAAAGGGGACTGGTGTGGTGCCTTAGAGCAGGCTCTGAGCTGCACCATTCCTGCAGGTGCTGATGTGGCACAGCCTGGTGCTTTGTGTAAGGGAAACCAGAGAAGGTGCGCAGTAGCTCTTTGTAGGAGGGCACAGTACATTGTTTCTGTGATAAATGGTAGCACCAGCGGTGACAAATTTTCCTCGTGGCAAAACACTGGGGAAAACTGATGACTGACCCGGGGAAATGCATGTGGCAATTGTCGTCCAGGTTTTATCTGGCAGCTGGAGCCGGAGTGTAACATGTTGTGATGAGTGACCTGGAGTTGAGTAAAATTTTCCTGTATAATGAGAGTGTGATTTAGGTGCATTTGATTTGACAGAGATGGAGCTGTGTGAATCCAGCAGATGCAAGGCTTTTAGTGGAAGTACTGGTGAAGCATCCCGAGGCAGGCCCGAGCGGATATTGTAAAAGCAGGGACTGTGACCTGCCCCTTGGACAGTGCTTCAGCCCTTAGTTGCAGAACCAAGTGTATTGCAAAACCTGGATGTACTGTATCAAGAACCTTCTTCATGACACCTTCTGTTTTCTAAGAAGTTTCACTTTATTTCAAGGAGCAATCTCTGTTTATTAGATTGTGCAAATAGGAGAGTCATTTTGTCATTACCATGGAGCTTCCATCTCTGTATTCTAGAGACAGAGGAGATTGCATCATCAGAGGTGCCACTTTTGGCAGTTTACATTAATCCCAGACATATTTCTACGAAATGGGAAAATGATAACATTTCTCAGCTATGAATGAATATAATTTCAGTAGAAAACACTCAGTACCTCTTTTCAGAGGAAGTATAGAGCTGTTAGAGCTTTTTGAAGGAGCAGATTGAGAACAATGATCTGCTTGTTGTGGTGTTTGTATTTTCAAGAGGTTGAAAAAAGCCTTTCACTGAAGACTCCTAAAACATCCAATCTGTTACAGAATAAGCATTTGTAGATGAATGTCACCGAGGTATCCATTATAAATAAAAGGGTAAAACCCCCAGACAGTGACAGGTATTACTGACCAGATTTCACCATTAGTGTAACTAGGACTTGTAGCATTCCCTGTGTTCATAACTGACCTGGAAAAATTACTGAGTTAGGGAGGAAACAGTTTGAGTTATTCCAGAGTGTTGAAATTAAACTGCTGCTGTGAATGTGTCAAGAGTTCTAGAAAGTACCGTGAATGAACAGTACAATGCTAGATGGAACTCAAAACCAGGGGAACGCAGTCCTGACTAGCTGTACGTGTTGATGGGTTTTAAAAGAGCCATTAT
>NW_020955850.1:708916-714128 GCF_003031625.1 Empidonax traillii
AGTTAGGGAGGAAACAGTTTGAGTTATTCCAGAGTGTTGAAATTAAACTGCTGCTGTGAATGTGTCAAGAGTTCTAGAAAGTACCGTGAATGAACAGTACAATGCTAGATGGAACTCAAAACCAGGGGAACGCAGTCCTGACTAGCTGTACGTGTTGATGGGTTTTAAAAGAGCCATTATTGCTTATGAAAGAGATTTTGGAATAATTTGGGATAGTTCTTAAAGTATCAGCTTAGTGGTTAGATAGCACGCAAAAGAACGATAGAGGTTAGGAATTACTTGTGAAAAGACCACAGAATGCAATATTGCCACTCATGGAGTGCACAGCCTGAAGGGAAGGGCAGAGTGCACAGGGTGGACCCAGGGCTGTGGTAGAGCTGGGAAGGTGCAGACAGGGGAGCTCAGCAGTGCCGAACACCCTGCACGGAGCAGAGGGAAGTGCCAAGGTCCGTTTGCTTCGTGGAAAGGCCAAACGAGGAGGGCATGGCAAATGGCAATGAAATTCTGGGCTGTTGAGAGAAATTAATGAGGACATAAATGTTGTATGAGAACAAAGACTATCCACTGATGTTTCAGTCTTCTGAATGCTGCAAGACAGTGAAATGTCGGAGTGGGGCTCCGTGTGGGAATGCTGTATCATCGCAGATCGGTCAGGGCTGGCTTGGTGCCTCCTGCCTGCCTTGTGCATACCATCCTGCTCCTCTTCCAAACAACACGCTTGGAGGTCTTTGGGAAGAGCCCCAGCAGCTGGGAGTGCACCCCCAGCAGCCTGTTACAGTGCACCACATTTCACTGTTGCCTTCCTGAGCTGGCTGTGCCACCTTCTATTTAGCAGCTGCTAAAATTACTGCTTTTTATGACTGTCACTGTGAGCTCTAAAGCATGAACGAGTTCCTGGAGTGAAAAGGACAACAGGTCCTCATTGGCTTTAAGTGCTCCTGTAGTGATCACTGATGATCAGTTGTTGAGTGTCCTAGTTCATAAATACTGAGAGGATTCCACGAATGCTTTATCACTGCGTATCAATGTTAAAAATGCATTGGGCCAGCTTTTAATTTAGCTTTATTTTGCATTATAGGATGATCACAGTCTCGAATACTGTATCCTTAAGTACATGACTGAAGCTAAATTTATATCAACATTGTGTTCTGCAGAGCACTAACACTCATGCAAAACCAAGAACTCACTTGGCATCTTCTCAAACACTTCAACAAACAGACTGGCAACCTTTAACTTCTGTTTGTAACGTAGATTCTTTTTTTCCCATGTCTCAGTCTAATTAACTTATTTCTCTCTCATGTTACAATGAACATGCCAGCAGTGCTGATAATGCATTTCATAAGCAGGAGCAATTACAAAGATATATCTTCATGTGTAATTGATGTTAACAAGACTGTCAGCTGTCTTTAGTCTAAGTTCTGTTGTTGTTCATGAGCAGGAGGAAGAAGGTTTCTTTGTCAGTAGTCTCATCTACCCGATGGCCTAATGCAAGGGGCAGTGACTACAATAATAACCTGTCTTTTGCATGTGGTTTGTCTCCAAAAAGCTTTGGACTGTCTTTAGCTCCTCCTTGGGACTGTTCAGCATGTGATGCTCAGAACACTCCTGGAGGGAGGGTTCTCCATCACCTGGTGCTTTGGTCGAGTTGATCTCCTCCCCTCCATCCCTGGCTGTGGCTAATTAAAAATGTCTCCATTTCAGGACAGTGAAGTTCTAGATCCTCTTGGCTGGCAGTGTCTTTCATGGCTTCAAAATCACTGCCTTAAAATTAATTCCACTGAATTCCATAACATTGTTTCTGTCCTTACCACGGGATTAATATTTGGATTTCTGATCAGTTTGAATTTCGCACTTTCTTAAGAGACTTTAATACAGTTAAGCACTTCTGTAAACAGTTCCAGCAAATACATTAATCAGTTCCAAAGTACAGAAGAGTAATGCAGCTAAGCTGGACTCTCCCTTTCCCTCTTCTCTACAGATTCAGCTTCCTCGGGGTTTTTGTGCCTCTTGGCATTGAAGGAAGCTGAAGGTGACTGGAGAGCTGCGCTCCGTGAAAGCCTCGTTCCTCCTCTCAGAAAGCACCTGTCCTACCTGAGGTAAATGATGAAATAACAAGAGGAAAAAGTGAGCTTGTGTTATACCAACAAGATGTAGTTATGTGTTAAAATCCATTCTTGATGATATTGCTGCACGGCAGGTTTGCATTTCCCATATTTCTGCCTCATACTTCTCTCTGTGGTGCAAATTTGATCTTGGGAAGCATCAGATGGTTCAAACTATTGGTAAGCAAAGGTAGCACGGAGAGAATGGTGTTTCTCACCTGCCAGCCCCTCTACAAAATCAGCAGTGATCCTGGAAAAGAAATTCCCTCAGGAGAGGAGACCAGCCTTTGAAAGGGGGACTGTGACGCAGAGGAAAGGAGGGAAAGGGAGACCAGATTTGGGTCCAAAGGTTGCAATGAAAGAGATGAACGAATCAAGAGGGGCGGCTCTTGCCAGTCGGTGTTTGAGTGAACATTCTTAGTCTGAGGAAAATCCTCTGCAAGAAGAGTATTAAAGTAGATTTTGTACATCTCTAAGCCAGTTGTGAACCTGAATATGGAGAGACTGTCACTCCTCAGAGATAACTGTAGTTCTGAGAGCAGGCGAGGAGGAGAGCTGGCTGCCTTGTTTCCTTAACCCGTTCCTGCTGCTGTGACCCAGCCATGGGTGCCATATAGAGATGATTTAGGATCATTTGATGTTGCCTTGCTTGCAATGGTCCTAGAAGGACAATAGTTCATCCCCTCTTGCCAGAGCACCTTTGCCAGTGCGTGTAGGTGGTACCAGAGCTGTTTGTGGAGGCGCTCTGTGGATTTGGGGATTTCTTCTTTATCTTAAGGTTTAAATGATTCCACGTTGGGGTTATGCAGTGAGTGCCAGTGTGAGTGTAAGCTTGGTTTCCCTGCTATTTGGAATATTGGGTCAAGCTGTGTGCAGTAAAATAGGTAAATGTGGAGAAGTGTTAAAAAACCCCAACCTATGAACCCTTAGAGTACTTAAACTTATGAAAGGTTTAATTTGTATTATTAAAAGGAGGCTTGTTTCAGTCCTAGTCATAAGTAGTGGAACTTACTAAATCAGTTCTGTACACATCCTGCCCCTTAAGGAAGATGTAAGCCTGGTAGCTGCCTTATTCTTGAGGCCAGTAAAGAGGAATAAGGATTCAACAGATAATGTTGCACAGGTAATTATCTGAGCAACCTAGTTGTAGACGATTGTCACTAAAGTTAAAGAAAAATTTTAGGCACCTAATAATGAATTACATGTATTCATTACTTGATACTTAGTTGAAGCTTCAATATGAAAGGTAAGTCTGAATTACATTTACCTGAATGCTGCTTACAAGACAGGAATCTGTATTTTTATTTGCTTCTGTTTTCAAGCAAGTCAAGATTATTTTGTAAAGAGAGCGAGGTAGAAGAAAGAAAAAAATTATTCCTGCTCCAGTCTGTTGCAGTTGAAATATATTTTTATTTCTTTAGGGAAGCAACTCTACGCAAATAAAAACCACTGGCAATATAGTAGCCAAAATAAAACAGCAAGCACTAAGTCAAGCAGGAAAGTTGTAAAGCAGTGTTCCGTTGCTGAATGTTAAATATTCAAATAAACATTGTAAAAACTTCAGGAAGACTTTATGGGGCCACAGGTGCTCGGTGTAAAATCATTTGAGTTCTGCTATGAAACTGCAGTGATTGTTCAACATATTCCTATCACTCCAAGCTGAAAGTGAGTATCTGAAGGGAGGGGAGTGCCTAAGCTGGTACATACGTCTAATCCATCTCTGAAACTGCCTGTGTCCTGCTGTTTTCCCTATCCCACCTTTGCATACAGAATCAAGGCAGTGATTAAGTGCACAGAACACTGGGGACATTGGTAAAATGGGCACAGACATCCATCAGTACGTGGATGAAGGAGACAGTTTGTTTCCCCCTCGTGTGCTGTTACTGCCCTGGGTGTGTGAATGTGTGTGTTGCTAAGAACCAGAGAACTGAGGAGGCTCTGTAATAGGACTGCGTGGGCAAAAAAACTGCTAGACTGCCTGCAAAAATATGGAAGAGAAAGGCAGATTTAATAATAATAGCGGGGAAAAAAAGGGCTTAACATTAATCTACGGATTTTCCCCTAGATTAGTTTCTTTTTTTGTAGTTGAAATGTATTAATAGAAAAGGCCCCTTTAGGAAAGATTTCAGTGGAAGAATTAGTGGAATTTGAAACATTTAAAGAGCTGGCCTTATTCTCTAATGGCCCAGTGTTCTGTGGCATTGTGCTTCTGTTGCTGCAAGTAGACTCCTCTAGTAATGAATAGCAGGGAATGATTTGGGAGGTGGTGGTCAACGTGCCTGTGGTGAACAAAACTCACAGAGCTGAGTTCTGTGGGCAGGAGTTGCTGGAAAATGTATTGACAGATATAAGAACTGTCATGTGTTCAGATATTTCTTGGGTTTCTTCTCACTTTGTTCTGCAAATAGTCTCATTGAAGTTAATGGGACTGTTTTACAGAAAAAGATCAGTAGGGGTGGGAGTGGCAGAACCAGGCTGGCACACTCGGAGGTAGATGGACAAGGTGCTAGAAATTAAAAATCCCTGTTAAGCGGTCTCAAGATCAGATTTGTTAATCAGCATGTGTCTGTTCATCTCACTGTACGTGAGGGATGGCTGGGAGAGAAGACCAGCAATGGGTTGACTTGTAGCACCTTGATGTTCTTTACCACAGAACCAGGTGGCTTATCTAGATAGCCTGAGCCTACTCAATTAGGACACCTAGAAAGCTAATCTGGATGCAAATAAAGGGAGATGTGGGCTTTATAAGAAGGATACTGTGGAATCTTAATTTTCAGCTGAGATAGTAAACTCTCCAAACCCAGTAATAGTTGGTGAAACACCAGCTCAGGGTAGAAAATGTTCCAGAGAGGAATTGTACAGGCGTGATTCAACCACAGCTAATGCAGTACAGTTACTCAGCTATTTCTGTAGTCCAGTAATTGGGAGCCCCCGGTGGTCCAGGGGAAAATTCACTGCACTGTCACTGCAGAGACCCGGGTTCGATTCCCGGTCGGGGCCCCTCCCCGGGCAGATGGAGCTCGTTAGCCCGTAAGGCAATCCATCTACGTCCTGAGGACCTCACTGCCACCGTCCAAGCGTGCTTGGCCCCGGCAGATGAACCTCAGGAT
>NW_020955850.1:714463-717551 GCF_003031625.1 Empidonax traillii
ATCTACGTCCTGAGGACCTCACTGCCACCGTCCAAGCGTGCTTGGCCCCGGCAGATGAACCTCAGGATTAAAGGGTGGGCTCAGTTCCGCGCACACTGTGTCTCACCTAAAAAATCCAATGCGCAGGCTGGAAGGTGGAAAGACCTTCCCCGGTTCTTCGTTCGCGAAGAGACTGGCCATTATATATAATTGCTTTACTAGTTCTTTTAGGAGTTTGGTTTAGCTTTAAATAAAGTGAATAGAGGGAGGATGGGAATCCTTAAGTATAATCAGTGTTTTATTTCAAGAATTAAATCACACCTTGTATTTGTTGTGCAGGACCCGAGTTACAGGCTGATACCTAATTTGTCTTGTGTTTTTCGGGTTTGGCTCACAAAAAGGTTTCTGTTGACAGAAAATAAATGGTCCCGTGGAAAAGATGTGCGCTTGGGACTTCAAGATCCATGCTCAGTTCTTAGCTCAGTGCCAGTATTCCTTGAAATCACTTAATCTGGATGTGTTTCCCATCTGTTCTGCTTTTCTAGGTGGCAAGCTTTTGTGACCATGTTTGCATACAGATAAATACAGAGGATCCTGAAGGTTCCTCAGAGCCTCCTGTTGCTGTTGAAATGTGTGTGCCAGCGAAATTAATTCCAGGTTTATGTCTTTAGGTGATTAGATCTTAATTATATGCAAGTGTGTATTCTTCATTTGCAAGGAATGGTGGGGAGCATTTACAAATGTGAAGGACTGATTGAACAATCACGAGGGGAATGATTTAAGGAGAGCAAATTGTGTGCTTGCAGAGGGCTTCTTATAGGAGGAAGCAGAGCAGAAGAGTTTGGAGTCTCCCATATCAGCTGTTTATATCCTCGTGACTTTGCAGTTTAATTTTCCAGCTGTGATGGCCTGGTTAGACAAGCCCAGGCCTCTTCCTGAGTACGGGATGCTGGAGTGCAGTGATGCAGAAGGCTGGGTTGGAGTGGAAGTGGTTAGTTATATATCAAAACCAATCATTTCTAGTAATGAGGAGTCCCAAGGAGTTTGTTCTGGCAATTAAAATGGTTGTAGCTGCACTTTCCTGGGCTCGTTAGAGAGAGATGCATCTTTTGCCTGATGCCAGTTGACAAAGCTCTGGTTATATCTGCCCTCTCAGATAAGCTGATCATTTAAACTTGAGAATCCCAAGTATCCTTGAATTAAAGCCACAGACTTTTTCTTTAATTACTAGGGAGAAAGAAAATAAAATCCCCCAAATTTATCTTGATATCCTACTGCATTTCTTGATTGACCCCTTCCCAGTCCCTGCCTTTGGTTCTAGATCGTGCAGAAGCACAGCTGACCTTTGATCTCATCTGGTGTGAGAACTGCTGGCTTTAAATTAAGTTCTTCCTGGAACAGACATACTATATTGCACAGCTTTATTTAAATCCAGTTTATTTGAAGGCAGATGGTATTTTAAATGTACTCATTAGGTACTAGGACTGTGTGGTATGCACATGCCTTGGCACACTGCCTTTCTGATCTGTCTTGAAAAGCTGTTCAAAATATATATTCATCAGTTTGTTGTGCCCTTGCCTCCCCTCACGCCTGCAAAGATGTGATTTGTGGCTTTGTCATGGGGTAATGGGAAGTAATGGCTGCTAAAATTACTGGCCATACTTCATGTAAAGTTACTGTTAGAAATCTAGGCAGAAGTTTGTAGAGTACTCAGACAGTGAAGCACAGCTTCCATCTCATTTGATTTAGGTTTCAGAGGCTCCCAGTAGCAGAGACACCTTTCCTAGGTATGCTCTTCCTTGTTTCCTTTAGCCCAGTTACAGGAAAAATCAGTTTTCTGCTAACATAACTAAAGCCTCTACCTCAGTTCTGTGCTTTGCTTTCAGAGTTCTGTACAAAACTCTGTCTGTAGGTTTACAAAATCACAGAATATGCCAAGGGAATGCTAAGGATCATCAAGTCCAACACTTAGCCTTGCACAGGACCATCCCCAAGATGTGGGTGAGAGGATCATCCAAATGCTCCTTGAGCTCTGGCAGCCTTGGTGCTGTGCCCACTGCCCTGGGGAGCCTGTTCATGTACAACCACCCTCTGGGGGAAGAACCTATTCCTAATATCCAACCTAAGCCTGCCCTGACACAACTTCAGGCCATTCCCTTGGGTCCTGTCACTGAGAAGAGCTCAGTGTTGGCCCCTCCTCTGCCTCTCACAAGGAAGTTGTATCTGCAGTGAGGTCTCCCCTCAGTCTCCTCTCCATCTGAACACACCAAGTGCCTCAGCTGCTCCTCACACGCTTCAAATCAAGGCCCTTCCCCATCTTCACTGCCCTCCTTTGGACACTCTCTAATGACTTCACATCTTTCTCATATTGTGTCCCCCCAAACTGCCCCAATATTGAGGTGAGGCCACCCCAGGGCAGAGCAGAGCAGGACAATCCCTTCCCTGGCCCAGCTGACCATGCTGTCCCTGATGCCCCCAGGGCAGGGTTGGCCCTCCTGGCTGCCAGGACCCCCAGGGCCCTTTCCCAGCACTGCTTTCCAACCTCTCATTCCCAGTCTGTCTGTACATCCGGGATTGCCCCATCCCAGGGGCAGAATCTGGCACCTCCCCTTGTGGCACTTGCCCTGGTTGGTGATTCCCAGCCCTCTGATCTGTTGAGGTCTCTCTGCAGGGCCTCCCTGCCCTCCAGGGAAACAACCAGCAGCTCCTCCCAGTTTTGTGTCACCTGAAAATATGCTCAGTGTCCCCTCCAGTCCTGCATCCAAGTCATTTATGAAGATGTAGAAGAGAACAGATTGCAGTTCCCTAATATAAATCGTAATTCTTTGGAATGGGAATTTTATATGCCCTTATGGAGAGGTTCACTATGGCCTGGGCCACAGCAGGGAGGGAATGTGGTTATGGGCTGTGGATGGGATGGTGAGAGGCCAGTGCTGAGCATGTGATGATGTTCTTCCTTGCTGTGGATCACTGCTGTTCATGAAAGGTGCTGCCAAGAATCCTGATTTTTTATCTCAATTATAACAAATCCTGTTTTTTCATCTCAACTATAACATGAGTCACCACATGCCCTCCAGAACAATATGAAATGCTGATTCGAGCTGAAAGA
>NW_020955851.1:0-3554 GCF_003031625.1 Empidonax traillii
AGAAATATATTGTGTGAACACTTCTTTCTGTATCTTCTGGTTTAGGATAATGCTAGTTATAATTGTGATATCTCTTGGGAAAAGGCTAAGAAAAATTAAATGGAGGCTTTATTAAAGTAAGGCATTATTAGAGTAAGGGGACAGCAAAATTTAGATTTGCATGAATTCTCTAGCTTTTGCTTATGGGAAAGCACATGTAGCCTAGAAATCTATGCATGTGTGTGATTTGGTGTTACTTTTTCCACCAGAGGCCAGTTGTTCATTATTCTTTCAAGAGCCAGCTGATGTGTTTTTATAATGAAAAGGAATCTTAGAAAGGAGACAGCTCTAAAGAAGCCCCCACTGGTCAGGCCAGGCTCTGCACTCCCCCTCCAGGGACAGCTGGATCTGCATTGCCGTTCTAGAACTTGGGGTAAGTGCCTCCATATCAGCTCACATATGTGTTGATCTAATGAAAATCATAAGAGGTTCATTCCTCAACTGATGTTCAGTTTTAGGCCAATTTTATCAAATGTTGGACCTGACATTTTCCTTTGGATGATTTTGCTTTTTCTTAACCTACACCTACAGAGTGTTCTGCTTATCAAAGCAAAAGCACATCAGAAAGCTCCCTGGACATGTACATACACAGGTCAGGAATGCTAACAGCATACTTACCTAATCCTGAAGTGCATTTTCTAGGCCACATTTCTTTCCTCTCCCTTCCTTTTTACTTCTACTTTCTTACCCTGCTGTCCCTATTATGTTTTGTGGTTCATTTCAGAAAAGCATCTGAAACGGAGCATTTTTTACCAGTCCAAAGAAACAATAAGGAAATGGAAGTACAACTCCATTGTAATTTTCTTGTTGTTCAACCCTTGATTGTGACCCCATGGCCTCTCATTGTCTTCCTGGGAAAGGGTGAAAACATAATATATATCAGAACATGAGTATATGCCATCAACCCATTGCAAAGGTATGATTGACTGCTTCATTCTGGCTTCTGCAATCTCTCTCTTCTTTTTTTTTTTTTTTTTTTTTTTTTTTTTTTTTTTTTTTTTTTTTTTTTTTCAATTTGACTGAGCTAACTTAGCTAGTTTTTTGCTTACTGCTGGTACAGATTGACATTTACATCTTGATATCTCTCCTGCTTCTGCTTTCATGACCTGTGACCTGTGCACAGGTTATTATGTGCTGAGCAGAGCACCCCAACCGAAGGAGAAGAACAGTGCTTCATGGCAGCAGCGAGCGAGCAAATAGCTCTTGGCAAAATCCTCTGCTCTCCCTAGCAGGAAAATGTCAGGTAGCTACAGTCCCAATGGCAGTGATGAATGGGTTTTTTCCTAGCATGCTGGAAATGAGAGTGCCATGGCTTTTTTTTCTGGAGGGGTGAGACACAGATCCCATGCAGCTGATCATCTCAGAATCACCAAGCATATTTAACCGGCAGTGTATCAAGATGTAGATGATAAAATATAAATATACCCCAAGTAGTTCAGATTTACTGTTTTGTTTTAGTGAGTACACAGCTCATTACAGGTCACTTCAGATACAACTGATGCTTTCCATGAACCAGTTATTTGACAGTAATCTTTATTTTACATAACTCAAGTTTCAAAATATTTTTCTAAAATTCTGTTTCCCAAGAGAAGTCTTGCTGAAAAGATGTGCAGCCCTGACAGAGACCTGCATTATGTAAATCTTAAACTGACAATTAAGCCCCAACATTTCAAATCTAATACCTAATATCCTTAAAAAAAAAAGGAAAAAAAAAGTGTAAGTGGCCTTCAGAAGTTTCCATTCTGGTATAGTGCAGAGAACTACAAAGAAGCAGCACAACCTTGTTTTAACCCTTCAAGAAAGTAGCTCTTTTCTTTCTAGACTGTAAGCTTTCCACTAGTAGCAATAATCTGGGCTGTGTTTGCTTTAGAACATGCAGGAGTTGAATGCAAATATTATGATAGCAGAAGTGCGATGGTGTGTTCCTTGGCACAGATAGCCAGATATTTATTTGAAGAGCTTAAGGTAATGTCAGATGCCTGGTGTGCACTCCAGGAGTCTGTGCCCACCAGAGGGTCTTGTGCGTGTACTCTGGTCAGATCCTTACTGCCCCCTCATTATATTTCTCTTTAATTTCATATTCAGCCACCCTTGTGCAGGGTGTTGTTTTCGACTAGGCAGGCTAAACTTGGCTCTCTGCACTGTGAAAACCAGTGCTTTTTAGTCATCTAGAGAAACTGAGCAATGCCTGAGCTCTCCCACTCTAACTGGCAAGTAGAGAGAGGGAAATTGTGGTCAGCCATCAAACTCCTTAGTGTCAAAGAACAGTCTAGTGCAGCACCATGAGTTTGCCAGGCAATTTGCCCATGCCTTGGTGGGAAAGGAAAAGGCAAAATATGAACTTGTTCAATTTCCAAGACTCTTTGGGAACCCACTGAATGAGTTGTAAGAAGTCCAGTAAAATCTCAATCACTATTTGATCTAATTATTCTGATAAACAATGGAAGATGCAGGGTCCAATGGCAACAAAAGATGGATGGATGGATGAGTCCCAAAAAGATGAAGTGAAACAGGGATAAAATAATGTAGTCATAAAACTACATAATATTACCATCCTATATATAGAATTTTTTCAGCAGCTAGCCAAAGACAAAATGTGTTCTTGACAGACTCCATAGCTTAAAAATTAGGGAAACTCTACAGAAAGGGTTTTGTTGTGGGAGAAGGGAAGGTTAGGCTTTTTTATCTAATTGTCATTTAGGTAACTGGCATTTTGACTGCTTATCAGAAAACAGCTTATGAAAACAGCTGAACCAGAAATTAGAGAGTTCAAATACTTCAGTCAAACTCTACCAAGCCTTTATTCTGACAGCTTCACTAGAGAACTGAACGTCTGTCAGTTCTATAGGATCTGTTGGTAATGTTTGTAGTTATCCTGATCCATTTTAAAAACAAATATGTATCAGGCCACTTTCCAATAGCACCTTCTTTTGAAGATGGTTTCTTCCACATGGTTTTCAAACACTGACTTTAAGTTAGCCTGGAGATTTTGCTGTGTGTCCAGGTGATTTTTAAGATAAGGTATTTGTTTCCAAGGGAGTAGCATGGTCCTCAACAGAGTTACTCCACTAGGTTATAACACATCTTTATGAGGTATGATCATGCAGTGCAACCCTGGGTGCAATGTACTGTGCTGCAGTGTGATGTGTATGAGAAGGGTCAAACATTTCAGGCCCCATGTTCTTCCCTTTTCCTTTATCCTCTTTCATGCTGTAGGACTCTCTATGCCTGTTCCATTTCACCCCCTTTTACTAGTCTAGCAAGCAGTCAGAGAAGATCAGAGCCAATCTGGTTCAAGGACAAATTGAACATATAGAGAAAAGCAATGTGGGACTGCTAAGGAGGGAAGACAGCAAAGGAAAACTAGCTCTTCTTGGTTGTTGAAAAGCAAATGTTGGTAGCTTCTGACCTCCTACACCCTGAAATGCTGAGACAAATCTTCCCAGGAGAACTATGATTCCTGGATTTTGTTGTTGAAATTTGTGAAATTTTGATATATATCTTCTTATTATTCT
>NW_020955851.1:3652-30892 GCF_003031625.1 Empidonax traillii
CTAAGGAGGGAAGACAGCAAAGGAAAACTAGCTCTTCTTGGTTGTTGAAAAGCAAATGTTGGTAGCTTCTGACCTCCTACACCCTGAAATGCTGAGACAAATCTTCCCAGGAGAACTATGATTCCTGGATTTTGTTGTTGAAATTTGTGAAATTTTGATATATATCTTCTTATTATTCTGGCAAGAGAGTTTACTGCACCTTTAGAAAATTCAGACCTACCATATGAGACATGTTTATGACCTAAATGAAGCCAATTGCTATGTAATAACATTTAATGCTATAAGAATACCAGGAAAAAATATGGTACCAGGCATTGATATTATCTCCATCAGCACAGTAAAAGTGTCAGTGGGGGTGGACTTTCTGAAACAAGGAGAACTCAAAGTAAATATTATTCTTTGAAGACGCAGTGCAGCAATAGGGTCTGTGAAGGAAAGGGCACAGTGCATCAAAGACATGAATCAAAGTCCTTCTTTACTGTAAAAATAAAGCCTGTATAACTTTGTGGGAGAGGAGTGACCCAAAGCTGTTGGATTTTCAATTTTTATTTTATATTTTTGTTTTGCTCTTGCCCGTCAGAAAACTCAGTGATTTTCAGAAACGCAAGACTCTACAATATGCTAGTGAAACATAGTATGAGAATTATTCTACCGTGATATTTGCACATAACCTGGCATGATTGAAAGAAACCATAATTTGTGCTTTACAAACATGTCTTGATCTGTCTTTTGCTATGCAATCTCACCTGAAGAGAACCAAAATTTGTACAAAGTACTTATCAGCATGCCTAAAGGAGTTGCAGAGTTGACTGAGCATGTAAGGACAGTCACTGGTATTCTTTTAGGAAAATGTCATCTTAACTGCCAAGTCATGGCTAAACCAGACCTTCTGTGCAGTGAGACTTATTTGTTAGTTGCATAGCACTTATAGATTCAAACATGCTTTGAATTAGTGATAAACCAAGTATGTGCTTGGCATTTCCTCCTCTAAGAACACATTGGGAACTTAGGTAATCATGTAACTCACAATATTACAGATTTTCTCATGTCTTTCTTTAGAACTGAGTCACAGGGATACAAATTTTACCATAGATAGATAGCTATATAGATTGTTCTATTTAGGAACAATTATAAAATAGAGCTGGATGTCATAAACGAATACATGGCAGGCAGATGATGCCCCAAGTTTTCTACAGAATAAGACTTTATTTTAAATTATCTTCAACATCAAAAGCCAGGTATTCAGACAGCACTCACGAAAAGTTAAGTCAGATAATAATTCAGTAAGGTACATCAGAACCCCAGCTATAACAGAGATACTCTGGAAACTGATGTACAATTTTCAGCCCCTATAAAATGATAATCATGAGCAAAATTAGGCAAACAAGAGTAATATGAGCCATTTCTTTTCCCTCCATTTGCTAAAAGGCAGTATGAAACTAGGAAGCTAACTTCAGTGTAATAGCTACCAGTGAACTGTGGGTTTTTATTAAATATTTTTCTGTCTCATTTCATTCTATCCAGTTAATAATTTAGACAATATATAGTTGATAATAAAGTTTATCCAGTTCCTACAAAGACAATCTGATAAACTGCATCTCAGCTTGTCAGTTTTGCTCAGACATGTGTCCACCTAACATAGTGGTGACATTCCATGCTTTTTTTCTACCCAGGTATAATTTAGAACCAGAATGGTATCATAGACTCGTCTCTGAACATACTCAAAGATTGATTTCTCTGAATTCATCCTGTATCATCGCACTTGGCAACCTACAGACTTACTCAATAGACTTACAAATTGGTGATAACTTATTAGAAAGGCTCCATCTGCATTGAGATTTGGACAATCTAGCATTTCATTTTCATGCCAAGAGAAATACATTTACCTTTCTGAAGTATTGTTTTCACAGACAAGGTTAATACTAGTTTAATTCACTTTAATAGTAACCTAAATTAAATATCTCCAAGAAAATGAAGAATCAGAGAGACCTCTGATGAAACTCAATCAGATTCCTGTTGTTTCAGCACTACAGCTTTATCAAACAGTGAGTGGTGAGCAATACTGTTTTCTTCTGTCCATGCTGTTAGTTTGGGGAGAATGTCACTTTCCTTTAGCTGGGCTGAAATTAATGGAGCAATGAGCAAATGTTTGAACTACCTGTCTTGGTCTGGTATCCAGTATCTACACTCATCTGGTTGGAAACGGATAGACTTACACGGATATATACACAGATCTATATAGTTAAAGATTATCTATCTGTCTGGATCTATCTAGTCATCTGTCTGTATAGGTAGGTAATCATCTAGCTCTAGATATCGATAGATAGATAGATAGATAGATAGATAGATAGATAGATAGATAGATAGATAAATAGATAGATAGATAGATAGATAGAAAGAAAGAAAAGTTGTCTATATCTTGATACATTTATCTACCTAGATAGACAAATATCTGTATCTGTATAGAACTAGTTAGCTAATATCTGTATAGAGCTAGTTAGCTAGACATCTGTGTATCAATCTACTAGGAGATAAGATACCTGGATGTCTATATCAGTAGCTGTCTGCAGCTCGATACAGTAGGTATATAGATATCCAAATAACTAGGTATTCATATCTGTAGCTAAATCTGTCTGTAGATTTTTAGATGTTAATATATATCTGTCTTGCATTCTCCATCATGGAGAAGCAGTGGTGTCAGAAAGCTCTTAGGTACAGTGTTTTATAGGAGCATGGCAGGGAACAGGTCTCCCAGTTCATTCTGAATCTGACTCAGAGCCATAGATTTGCTTTTTTAGTCAGGAGGAGGATCAGGATGGCCATCAACTGCTTCACCTGGGGAAGAAAGTAATTCCTTACGACAAAAGATTTGCAATCGCTGATTTCTGATCCCTTGCTCTTGGAACGATGTTAGTGACTGTACTGCATTTTTATAGGAGAGGTAAGCCAGGTGAAAACAAGGTCCCTTTCTTTGGAATTCCAGCTTGAGAACACGAGAATGTGATATGTCTGACTATGTGCTATATGCTAACCAAAACATCAATCAGCCTTAGGGTGTTAACAAGCCAAGTAGAAACAATCATATTGCTGCAGAGTATTAAGCACGGTGGATTTAGTAAAAAGGGCACAAAGCTGAAGGTAAAAATGAGTATCAAGAGTCCAGGCTCTGTCTCAAAGACTATCACTTTTCATGGTAGTCTCTCTTTCTCTCACTCTTTCTTTCCCTCTCAGTAACCTATCCCAATAGTTTACATGAATCCTATGGGATTACAGACACTTTCTGCTGGGTTCTGAGTGACATCTGTTAACTTATGCCAGTCCAATAATCTGAGATCCTCTTCAGAAACTGTTAAACAGCATCTCAGAGTTGTGCAGCACTGGGTTATTAAATCTGAACAAATGGGCCCAGCAGATTGATTTGGAGCACAGAAATTAAATATTTTTCATTTCTTCATGGAATCACAGCAGGATTTGGGATGGAAGGGACCTTACAGATCTTTTAGTTCCAACCTGTCCTCCGTGGGCAGGGACACCTTCCATTAGACCGAGTTGCATGCATGTAACACCATCATCAACACTAATTGGAGGTGTGACTACAAATGTGACTGCACAAGTGACAGTTTGCTGTTAATGCTGGAAAATAGAATTCCTTGCAGCGTTCACTGGCAGAGTGTTGTTTTCATTCTCCTGAAACCAAAAACATCAAAGCAGTGGATTATTTATTTAATATGGTTTTGTCAAAGAAATGGTGAGCTTCAGTACACTGAAGGGACAGACTTTCAGTGTAAAAACAGAATAATGTTTAAAGAGTTATTGGTGCAAAACTACCCTATAGCATATCTAAAATAGACATACACAGCTGGCTTAGCAAATGTACACATGACTATGATTTATAATGAAATCTGTGGTTTACTGCACATATTCCAGACATGCACTGTCCCTTCTCTCCCTCTGCTAATTTGCTCGATTGTCCTCTTCTTTACTCTGTGTAGAAAAACCATCTGATCAACGTAATCTTAACACTGGCTTTGTAGTTGAAACCCTGAGACTGCAGATAGCAGCTACCCTATTTAGCCTGAATACAGTTTTATCTTGTCACTGTAATGCTGCAGTGCTCATTTCTTACTGCTCTTGTTCTTCAGCGTTGTGAAGAATAATGGTAAAAACATTGGATGATTGTGATGGGACTGCAAACAGCCCTCTGGGCCTGCTCTCTTCCTTGTCTGAATGACCCAGGTCCATAAATAGCTTATGTAAAACCGACACCACGTTTTCTTGTATGTTGTTCTGTTGTAAGATTCATCTGTCAGGCTGTGTCAAGGACAGGCTGCCCTGCAGGAGGAACAGAGCAGGCACTGAGGGTGAGCCAGGCTGGCAGGGCTCAGCCCTACCATACCTGAGCAAGGTAACCACAGCAGCTGCACACCTGCCAGCTCCTGGGAGGCTGGACAATGTCCCTGCCTTGCAAGGAGGCCACGTGTATGGAACACTCAGAAAACCCATAGGGTGCACAACACAAACCGTCAAGTGACAGGTAACAATCCTTCTGTGGCATAGTCTCCAAGAAAAATCCCCTGACTTTCAGATCTCATGCTGTGTACTGCAGTTATAAGATTTTAAAATATCCTCTGCTTGATGCAATCCCTTGGAAAGTAAGGCCATTCAATAGAGCTAATAAAGGAAGAAATCCCTAAACAGTTTTATTCCATTTTTCTAATCCATCCTTCTTCTTTTTCAGTTTTTATGTCACTGGGCAGATGAAGCAGACTTGCTCCGAGCCTCAGCTGGCTGCACTGTGTTCACCTTCCTTCCTCACAATGGGGTGACTTGGCTTTCCTTCCCCGTCCTTACCTCTCAAATTTATGAGGTCTTCTTTCTTTGAAAATTGCAGTGGTTTGGCCTTGCTTAGCTATCAAAAATAGCAGTGCTTGACTGGATGACCTTGAGTGGAGCTGGCTGGCTTCTTACCAAGGTAGAGCCTGTTACCTTCCACGACTTGCACGGTGTGGAAAGTCAGGGGTACTTTTAATTTTGAACTAGTCATCATGATGAGTCAGTTATTACTTCCTGGAGCAAAGCCGGTTTTGCAAGGTCACTCTTAAGGAGAAAAAATTAAGTTATTTGTTCTGTGAGTGCATTTTCACCTATATTCAACTCAGATAAACATTCATTTTCATAGGTATGACATTGAACAACTGTGTTATTTTCAGCTCCCCTTTTGTACATTGAGATGTGGCTTTTGGAAAAAGTTTGAAGAATAAACATTCTGCCATAAGTATTAATTGGATATTTTTATGTGAAAATTAATGAAAGCCTTGGAAGGCTATATTTTCTAATTCTTTACATGAAATCATGTGTGTGCAGTAGTTTTATACTAAGAATACTTACTGCGTTAGATGACATTTAATATATTAACTGTGATCCATATAGTATCAATTACATAATTCCTATTTCTTTGCTAATTCTGTTTCATTGACTGGCCAAAAATGTTTTCCAACAAATTAAAGCAAAACAAAGTTTTGCTAATTAATTTCTCCAGCCCTCTGCAGATGTGGTGCATGATAATTGTTAGTGAGAGAGGATGCCTATACATGCAGGGCAAGGCTGGACAGTTTGAAATACAAGAGTAGTATCAAAGGATCCATCCCTGCCTGTGTAAGGAAGAATGTACACTCATCCTGTAGGGATAACTGGAAATGAATTCTATGCGTTGGTTTAATGAAGCTTCAAGAACAAAGAAATTTAAATGGAAGTAATTAATTGAAAACCCTTACAATAAGAGGTATAACAGTGGTCTAATTTGTGAGGGCAGTAATCAATATGTAAGGAGATCAGCTGGAGTGCAGCCAAAGATAACATCAAAACCTACTGAAGATATGAAAACCCTTGGGAATATCTCCAACAGAGTTTGGATAATGCCTTGTGGTGTTTGTCTGTAACTTAGGAAAGATTAGCATGCAGTTATCAACAAATTAATCTTTTAATAATAAATTATGCTTTGGAATGATAAATTCTGGTCTTGACCACCGTGTTCTTTCCCTGTGGGGTACAGAGGAAAAAAGGAAGGAAAAAACATCCTGTAACAGGCATGGGCTATTGACAGGTTGCCCTGGCAGCTATACTACTCCTCCAAAACTTACACAGTTAAAACTGAATATATATGATGGATTGAGGTTAAGTGAATGTGGTATAAATATTTATATTCCACGTTCACATTATACATTTTTTATATAGTACATGGGCAAAATGTCCTGATAGAGAACATTTTGCTTATAAGGTATGATAGAAGACCAAAAACTGTGGCCTCACTCCGATATAAACAATGCACGATATAATTGTTGTGGCGTTGTGTAGAGAGCTTATTTTAGGGCTGATAAAAACCTACATCAGGCAAAGGTAGAAACCCACTTAATTCTGCACTGAATCTTCTACTTGAGTAGTGACTGACCTATGGACACTCTAAGCAGTGCTTCATTTTTAATGTCTGGCTTCTATGTCTGAATAATACCCCCAGGTTATCTTAACCATCTCTAGTTAAAATAATCAAATATTGATGACCATGACTTTGGACTTGAGAATGTGGTGGAGAAACTTTGGCAAAGAAAGAAGCAGATTGCAGGCGAATGGAGAAATTCATCTTAATGTCACTGAATACCTGGGGAGTGGAGTTCAAGCTGATTTGTTACAACATTGTTTTTCATTTTTACTGGACAGTGATCAGGCTTAGGCTCAAACAGCCTCATTGTGCTCTCCAGTCAAGCAGTGAGAGTGACACTGCTACCTAGTAGGCACCTTTTTTTTTTTATGCTGCTGCTAGGTAACATGCAGCCTTTCAAGGCAGCCAACCCTGTTGGTATATACCTCACAGCGTCCAGAACTGTGAGACCACAGCTGAAGCCACAGTGGAGAGATGTCTTGAGAATTTCAGCACTAGGAATTGTGTGTCTGCTTACAGGCTAATGTAGGCTGCATTGTGGGTAGACAGTGCCATGCACTCAGAAGTCCTGAGGCAGATCCACTCTGATGATGAGGTGCACTTAGAAATGTGAGATCTTCAAAATAATAAGTAAGAATTTTTTTTTTTTTTCAGCTACAAAATGCCTAAAAAGGTTACAGAATTGGAAAAAAAAAGCAATAAAGTAGAAAAACTGCAGACACACAGAGCTTGTTCTTTCGAGATAGATATGTTAGGAAATTCTGAAGTAGATGGCAAGTATGGAGCAAAGAGATCCATCCTTCAGGCTAGAACTCTACCTGTCAGAGGCTATCAGTGTAACCTCTGTGCTCCCTTCTCCATCTTTGTTCAAGTCATCTACTCTGGAGTTGGTGTGAGTGAAGAGATCAATAAGGGAGGTTGAGGTTAATGTAGCAGATTATGACCTTCAGTAGCTGAGGACCCAATGTTTTCAACATCCCTGCCATGGCAGAAAAGTGGATAAAAAGCTGTAATCCCTTTAACTATTTCTGCTTTTTGAGTCATAGTGTGCTGGTGAAAACTTGATGGCACGTACTCTTCCACCCCTTGCTGCTTGCACAGTACGGGCATTTTTGGGTTGCAGCCACCAGATCATGATCCTGAGACTAAAGGGTGTTTGTTTCCAGTGCAAGGAGCTGAAGTCCATGGAACAGTGGCACAGGAGATGCTGTAGCACGACGGGCCTAGAGGAGTGCTCAGGACTCGGCAGGTAGGCTTTCTGCTCCGTTTGCCTGTGTATGCAACCAGCTCCTGCTATTCCCTCACTGCCTTCCCTCTTCAAAATCACTGGCTCTTGTGTTTTTGTCTGAGCTCATCCACTCCCCATTGTATCTGCCTCTTGCTCCCCTGTGATGATTTATGAGGGATTAATACATCTCTGCATGCTACTGTGTCTCTAGTACAGCACGCTGAGCTTAACCAAAGAGGTTGAAGATGTTTCTGCACCCAGAACTCTCACTCTTGCTGTTTGCCAATTTTACCTGTATGGTCAGGGCTCCCCAGCACCTCTCTGGCCCTGTCCAAGGATGCAAGTTTGTGCTGTGTGGAGAGGAGTCTCACACTTGAGCTACCACTTTGATGGGTGCCTGACTGCTGGGCAGCAGGGGCAAGGGGCGGGCAGACAGGGGCAGCTGCTGGGAAGGGATGCCACTGAAGGAGTCAGGAATGGTTGGGATGTGACTCCAGCTCAGCTGTATCACCTGAGCGTGGTGGGAGTCAGCAGAAATGTGTAGGCACATACTGTTTAATTTTTTCTTGGGAGCAATAACTTAGGATGGCTTACAAAATGAACTGTTTGTGGCTGTCGAAATAAACTAAAAAGAAATTTGAAAGGTACACCAGAGAAGGAACAATAATAGATAGCACATTTCCAGTAGGGTTTACCAAGAAAATTAAGGGACTAAGACCACAAGTGTAGCACAGATTTTGCCTCCTTATAGATGAAAAGAAACAACTTTTTGTTTTGTTTGTTCATTTGTGTTTTTCAATCGACAGGAAAGACAGGTGATGGGAACTAAGCAAGAAAGGGACATGTCTCTTCTGCACCTCTGTGCACGACTCCAGAGAGCAGCTCCAGCTGGTGGCAGGTGATGCTTCATTCCCTTTTGAACCACAGGATGTGCCTGGCCCCAGGCACGAGCAAAACTCTTCCATGCAGTTTCTGATATTTCCCTCACGCAGAGCCCCTTTCTTATCAGAGTCTGCAGTTACTGTTTTTCTTCCTGATTAAAATATGCTCTTGGGAATACAGGCTATTTGTGCTGTGCTCTTAGTAACCTTTCTACTGCTTGGTGGGGGTGAAATGTCAAGACTGATAAATACCATGAAGTGAACCCCCAAAAGACAGGCTCGGATACTGCATCATTATTTTTGCCAGCCAGAGTAGTTTGGCCAAGCCCTTAGAGTATTGGCTCATACAACTTCACTATAACATGTGTAAGTAGTGTGCATGCATGTTTGTCCAATGTCAGATACGTTTCTTTAAAAAACCAGAACATCATATGTTCCTTCCTTTAAATTAGGTGTATTTGTAAGAACTTGATATTGTAAGGATTTTTTCTGTATTGCGTGGACTTTTTTCTCACTGGGATTGAAAGGGTAATATTTTCTCAATAATTGACCAGTTTTTCTCAGCACATTGATTTTAAATGAATGCAGAGAATAGATCTATTCTAATAATAGAGGGAAGTATTTTATTAAAGGTTATAATTTAACATTTTTACCACTTCTTAGTGGGAAAAAATGAGAAGTTAAGAGATAAGAAAAATTGATGGATGAAAGAAAAACAATGGAGTGGGAAAGAAAAACAAACACAACTTAATTAGGAGTTAAAATAGAAAAACAAAAAGACTACTCCTATAGAAATGTGGAAGGACTGTGTATATAAGCTGAGAAACCTGGTTGAAATGAACAGTTCATATCGTGCTGCTAATTACATTATAACTGTAGGGCTGTAACACACCTGGGGTTTATTTTGGTTTTGTTTCCTTTGCCTAGCAATGAAATTAAGTGGGTGTGATCACTTGTTGGAGCTGGCTTCCCTTGGACTTATTTACTTAGCATATAAAAATAATTTGCAGCAAGAGCTACAGCTTTGGGAAACTTGCACCCTTTACCCATCTCCAGGATATGAATAATACCTTGAGAACACGCTTTATGGAGATTAGGCATCATTGTTTAATGCAGCAGTCTGGTTAGAAATTCTTCGGATATAACTACAGGCTGTTAAATCAGTTCAGATAATATAGTCTATAAAATATTAGTAAAAGCATTGAGAACATGGCCTTTTAGGAAAGGTGCATAGCTTCCCCAAAGGGAAATCCTGTCTCAATAGCCTGATCAAGCATTTGGAGTGTGGCAGTGATCACGTCAATAGAGGATAAAGGATTTCCCTGGGGACATAACATGGAGTTTTAAAAATTTTTAAAGTTCCACGCCAGAGGTTTTTATGGAAACTAAGTTGTCATGGATCATTTATGGAGTTAAACTTAGCAAAGGGACAGAAAACAGATAGCTGCCTTTAAAGGTGGTTTCTCTAGATGGAAATGAGTCAGTAGTTTGTTCCCTCAGAATCAGTGTTAAAACCAGGTTTATTCAGAACCTTCATCAGTGATGTGGTGGTGGGAGTTCACAGCGCAGTCTCCAAGCAACAGGCATTAAGCTCTCTCAGACAGCCAAATGCCATGCTAATGGCAAGGAACTTCAGAAGGACCTCAGAAAACTAAGCTTGAGGGTAAAAAGGGGGCAAAGGGTTGCCTATGCAAATAAATATAAACAAATGCATCTGGAAATAAAATAATCTGAACTGTTTTGCTGCACTGAATTGAACATAGAGATGACAGTGATGGCTCAGGCAAGAGTTCTTAGCTGTTGCTGAAATCATTAGCTCAGCATGCAGCAGCAGCCAAAAAAATGCAGGGCGTTGTCAGGAAGGAAGAAGGAGGGAATTACATAAAAGCTTGATGGGTTCACATCTTGAATGTGGTGTATACTTCTGATCTCCATAACTGAGGAAGGATATTGTGCAGCTGGTGAGGAGGAGGACAACAAAATGTCCCAGGAGTTGGGAGCAGCTACTTTACCAGGAGGCAGTAAAAAGTTCTGGACTGTTCAGCTTGAAGACACAGCTGGGTTGGGAGAGATGTGATAAAGGGTTATGAAATCCAAAGCCAGTGGGTAAGGCAAATACAGAACTTCTCTTTGCCACACTCTACAATGACTGGACTTGAGGGCGTTTGAAGCTGGTAAGAGATTGGTTTGAAACAGGCAAAAGGGTGTCTTTACATAGGGTGTTGTGAGCTTTTGTGACCTGTTGCCATTTGAAGCTGTGGAGGCACAACGTGCCTATAGGTTCAGGAAAGAATTAGAGGAACTAATGGACGGTAGATCAGCACTAAGATCAGAGTGAAGTAGACATGAATATGTCCTGGAACATCCTTACAACAGTCTTCTGGATGCTCAGGGAGTGTGGCACAAAATGTGGCCAAGCTCACGTATTTTCCCGAAATTGCACTGTCCTTTTGATGGTGCTGGACATCATTAGCTCTACCCAGCAGGTATTTTTATTTTCTTAGAAATAAAAATAACAATATGTAATTAGGATGCAAAGAATTATTCAAAGTTATTCTGCTATTCTTCTGGACTAATGGCCCGCATTTTTAATGTCAGAGTGGAAATTATTTTAGAAAACATATATGTTAGCTTTATATTGCTGTGCATTATGAAGAAACAATACTTCCATGTTCTTTCTATCAGCAAAATTCTTACCAGATGTTTGTGTGAAATTTATGCTATCCCAGGCCATATCAAATTGCATTTGGAAATAAGTCCCTTCTGGTTTTGAATACAGCCCAAAATCAAAACCCAAGGAGATTTGAAGCTTGAACTTTTCCTTCAACCTTGAATTTCAAGGACAAGAGGTGTTCAGTTTTAAGTTTATGATTCAGACTAGTTTTCACTGAACTGCTTCCAGTCCTTCTTAAAACTGAATCACACATAGTTTAACACAAAATCCCCTCTTATTCAATACAGCTTTGCTCATTTACTTTTTCCATTAGAAGAAAGAGAAACAATATGCAACCAAATGCACTGATGACATGGCAACCAAAACATCAGCTAAGGTTTGTATCACTATCCCAGTATCTCATAGCAGAGGTTCTCTCTTGCTCCTGTTCATACTTGCAGCAAAACTCCCAAAGGCACCCACAAGCACAGAACAGGGCCTTGAGTTACTGGTAAAGTTGAGGTAATGGGAAAACAAATGTGAAGGGAGACACCAAGGTCACTCTGAGAACATTTATTCAGCACTCATGGAAAAATCTCAAATACAAAGTGAGCATAGAAAAGCTGGCATCAGGGGCTAACTGTATCACAGAAGATGATTTCAAGGAGGGGATAAATTGTGGAGCACCTTGGAAGTGAAGACAAGGATGTCATAGAGAGGAGGAAGCCACTTGAAAATGTGAAGAGAGGTCTGATACAGTCAACCCAACAAGCTAGAAGAAGGGAAAACAGCTTTCTAGAGAGGTGAAACTACTTTTGATAAGGGTAAGGGTAAGAACACTGCAATATTCAAGATGGATGATGAGAATTTCTGCTCTGAAGGAAAGACTCCAAGAGCTTTTAAGCAGAAAATACTAACAACTTTCATCAAGGCAGAGCCTAGATGCGGTACCTCAGCACGAAGCTTGAATGGAACATGTCCTGCAGAGAGACAAAGCAACAGCAGGCCAACGATAATGGTGACTTTTGTACTGATGAAGGAAAGTTGTCTATGTAGGGTTGGAAAGGGAAATCAGGAGGTCTTTTGCAGTAATGCTGAACTTGGGCTGATGCAGTATATCCCCAAAGTAAAATTAAGGACATCAGCTGAGATGTAGGCTAGCATATTTAAGGTATTTCCTGTTTAAACATGTTTGCTTTTGGCAGACTAAGCTATGTTAATATAATGATGTAGACAATGTTTTGCACAGGTCCTTAAATTCCCATCCTCTCACTCACTTTTAACTCTTAGCTGAGGTACTGTTTACAGCCCTGACTCTTCAAAATGCTCTCAAAGTTTCACACCTCAAGGGGTTGGAGACACAGTTCAGGAAAACAGGTGTTATTGGCTTCCAGAAAATTTTTAAAATACCATACGCTTCCTTAATGAGGAAAATGTTTAATTTACATAGAAAATATTGTAAACAATAACACTAAAATGTGTTTTGAATACCCTCAAAAATTGTAAACAAAACTTACTAGAGTATTCCTATTTGTATTCTTTATGCAGTCTCCTTCACTTTGTTGTTGTTTTATATCCAAACATGAGGTTTTGGTCACTTTTTATTATATACAAAGGAATTCCCCTCTCATCTTGTTCCCAAGGCGGTTCTTAAAATTTGTAGCATAACCACAGTATGTTTGTGCAAATGTCATCTGTGCTCAGAGTCTGAGAAGATTGTCCCTGCCACAGAATTTCCTCACTGCTCACTGGCCTTCTGAAGTCTGTCAGAAACTGTCTGGGATGCCCGACTGTTCTCCCAGCAATTCTTGTCTGAACTGAAACTGATAAAGTTCTGGGACTTGGCCCTGCCAGCAGACATATCTCTTGGTTCTTAATCAGTCAGGCTCGGGACAGTCCTCAGCTTTCACTTTTACAAAGAATTTCTCATCGAGCAAATGTGGATGACCCGCCAGATGGCTTTCCCACAATGGAAAGTTTTTTAAAGCTTCAGAAGCAGTCACCAAACATCTGAACATATTTAGTAAGTGCCATATCCTATGTCTACAGATTTCTGTGTAATCTACCCAAGTTGCTCTATCCCACAGTTTTAAAATGTTTGGAGATCAAATTAGATTCCATATACTCTTCTCTGGCTTGCTTCCATTTTCTTGAGACAGAAAGAATAAATGCCATAATACAGGATATGTGACTTTTCCTCTAATTTTTCAAAATGTATCATGTTGATATTTTCCCTACTATCTCACAGATGCAAGCCCAGGGGTCTTTCACCATCATGGATCTGAAGACTCATTTTAGTGTAGAAAGGAAGGATAATTTTCTTTTGCATTCACAGTGGAATATATCTGCCCTTGAGTGAGAAATAAAGTATATCTTCATGTTCTGCAGAATTTTTGGTCTCTTAGTTCAGGTAAATCAAACTTAGGCTGCCTCAGTGTGTGGAAAAATTAGAAGTTACATTACATCTATGGTCTCTTGGTGTTGTATTTAGCCATCATCTTATGTGGTCCAGAATATATGATTTATCTCAACTCTCTGCAGTTCTCATTATTCAGTTCTTTCTAATTTAGTTAGATTACGGCAAAAGAAGGTGATTAAAAACATTTTTCTTTTGATTTCCAATCATATTTTCCCACTAGAATAATTCTGCAAAGACAATATCTTGTGAACGTACTTGTAGTCTGACATTACTCACATTTGAGAGAGGCAGAATTGCTGATGCAATGCTATTTTCTGCTACTTTAAAGGCTTCCTACTCCCATTCTGGTGGTCTAACTGGGGTGTGTTTTGCTACTGAACCAGTGGCATCTCAAGAAGGATCTGCTCTCTTGAGAGCACGTTTGGAGACTTGGGCAAACTAATGCAGAGAAGCTGGAAGGTGGATACTTGCTGACCTTAAATATGGCTCTGGATTTTAGTGACAGAAGCATATTTAAACTGGCAGGGGTAGAATGATTAGGGAGTGATTTTCAGTTGATGGGAGATGCAAGTTCCTTCTGCAAGTGCTGGAGTGAAGCAATTAAGTTCTCTGTTCTTGCAGCTATAAAATACATTGTTTTGCAGGTTAAAACCTGGCTTTATAAATCTAGTTTGTTTTTCAGGAGTAAAATCTTTCTTATTCACAATGTCTTTCTAGTAAGAAATTCAAACCTAGCACTCAGTTCATCTTGCTCAATTTAAAGCTTTATGAGCCTCGAATTTGCTTATTCAATTAACACAAAGTCAGAATTAAGATTAAAGGGAATGTCCAGATATGAACAGTCTAGAAGGATGCATCTAAAATCACTTAAACCATTGCCTCAATACAGAATGTCTTAGTCTTCTGTACAGATACAAGGATACAGGCAAAGGCATGTGTATATAAGAACATGGGGAAATATGATGAAGCACTATTGTAATCCCCTTGATCATTATGTGTGGACAGTGTTTAGATAGCAGTCAGACAAATGGGGGTAAAATAGGCATCTGTCTTAGAATATTTTAAAACAACACATATTTTAAAAGAAAATATATTTTAAAAGAAAATATAATCAAAGAAGAAATGTCTTGATATTCTTCATGAATGGTATGTCTGACTAGCAAATCACCATAATTCTGCCTCCCTCAGTCCCTTTTTTGTTTTGGGGAAAAAGAAAGAGAGACCCCCTTCTCAGTGTGGTTTTAAAGGCATGGAACCTTGAAATGCCTTTCAACAGGGTGAATCTCATTTCTCTTGCCTTGTGGATTCTGCAGCAAGGATGGGTGGTGCAAGATGTATGATGGGAAGAGGCAGTGGATTGCAGAGCGGACAGTGAGATTTTTCTCTGCTTGCCTCCTGCCTGTGTTATCCCATTCTTCCCTTTGCTCCCCAAATTCAGAATTCAACTGGCAGTCAAGTCTCAGCTACAGATCAGTGCCAAAGAAGCTCTTGGGTGAAGTTTTATGAGTACTAACGAAGCTAGCAGTGATGGCTAAGGAAGACTTTGACCTTTCTATAAAAGGGTTAACTCACTAACAATTTAGTTAATTTCTTTGTCCCCATCACTGATTACTGCTGCCTATCATTTGGTTAGGCCTTGGCTTCCATCCAGTCTGACAAATGTGCTTTAAAGCGACAGTTTTCAGGCAACGTAGTTTCGTTTATTTAGGAAAATAGGGAGAGGATTTTGCACAATTTTTTTTTTTTTTTTTTACACTCGCTTCTCAAAAGAATAGGTGTGAGTTGGTATGAGCTGGAATCTTTATAGGTCTTGGAAAAATTACTTGGGAGGTGTTGTTTGAGGACATGCTCAGGATAAAGCATTGAAAGATAGAGGTTGTACGGGACCATAGGCAGTTATTTGGAAAACATGAGTTGGCATTGCCAGGAGAGAAACTGAGGCATTTTATGTGACAGTAGATACCAAAAGGCTGTCTGAACATTAAAAATTGTCACAATCAGAGTTTAAAAATTTTGAAGTAAAAAAAAAGAGGCTTGGGATATTTTTTCCATCAGTCTTGCCTAAGCCGAAACAGAAAGCCTACAAAAGGCTGTGAGCCCAAAAAATGCTAAAACAGAGGAAACTGAGAAATTGCTAAATGAGCTGAGAAGTTGGGCATAAGAAGTGGACGTTCAGGTGAAAGGACAAGCAGCTGTTTATAAGCAGTCAGAAGTCAAATTCACCCATGCAGCTACCTGCCTATTTAATTGGTCAGAGATACCTAGAGATGTCTGGTATACTTATCCCTATAAAGTGGGAAGGCACGTGTGTCCGTCAGGCAAACTTACCTCGATACTCAGGCCCTGATATTGTCTGTAGGCAGACAGGGCCTTTTAAAAATCCCAAGAAAGAATTTAGGAAAATAGCCAACACAAGTGACTCTGTTAGTGTCATTTTAAGACAGATTGTCTGAGATATTTCTCTTTGCAAGTGTCTTGAAGGTGTATTTATCACAGACTGACAAGAGTTGTGTACACACACCCGTCAGCTTAATAGAGTTCAGGCGGTTGTATGTGAGCACCACATGCAACATCAAGAAATTGGAACCAGAAGAATAATCCCAGCTCTAGAAATGTTAAAGAGCCTCTCCAATATCAGTGATGTTCCATACAACCTATTATTCATAGTATCAGATTTCACCATTTTTTCCTGAGAGATTTGACATTTTCCACACTCTGAGTTGGAGATTGCCCTTTGGTACTCTGATCACACTTCTTTCCCCCCTGTTTATTTTCCACATTTTGTATGGCGAACTCTCTGACTCTTGCATCGGGCAAAACACATTCTGAGTGCGCAAGAAGCCCATGTTGAAGGGGTTTGACAGAAATGAACTAAGGGACCTGGGCTGTTAAATGGACATCTCAGAAAGCCAAGAAGTTCACAGACCTGAGTGGTGCACAGACTTGCTATTTACCATGACCAACACTGGCCATCCGTGCAGTAGAATTTACCATCTCATTGCAAAAGCTCACACACACACAAAGCCCTGTTTTAAAGACTTGGTAAAGTCCGTGTTAATAGTGTGTGAGCCTCCTTCTGAATCTTCCAGGCAGTTCATAGCAAGGCAATTTTGCTACTGACAACTGCCCCATTTAGTGCATGACTCAGCTTTATTCCTTATTCAGCATTTCAAAAGATGAAGTATATAACTACACTTGAGAGAGCCTGCTGCTTTTTGCTTTAGAAGATGGGGAAATTCTGCCATTAGATGCATTATGCAAACTGGATGACTTATGAAAATAAGTTTAATCGGCCTCCAATAACTATAATCCAGTGTGGTTAATGGTAAATTTTGTATAATTAGTTTTTAAGAAAACATATGTTGCTCATTGTCTGTTCTGACCAGGAATGGTAACTAGAGTCAGTTATGCAAAAATCCTGAATGACACCAGGCAGAACTGTAGTTAAGAGGAAGCTCAAACATTTACTGTAGACTTGAAGGTGTACATGAGGTTAAATTTGCAAAATGTGACCACTTCTTAGTTTCCCAAACTCAGACAGCTTTATCTTCTCCAGGGTCTAAGGAAGAATCTTGCTGCTAGGTTGAGGAATCTATATACAGGTGAAAAATTGATGAAGTTGTTTTCCTATGTGGAAAAAGATTACATTTTTTAGCATGTAACATTACAATGGCTTGTGATATTTGTGTTCTTTAGATATACCATAGAAATCAAAGCACTGCAGTATATTTTATCAGCTAGCCTGTATTCTGAATCTATGAAATTGTATTTTTAACTTGTTCTTATTCGATTTATGATTTATTTTTCTCCCAGTATAAATCAGTTTCTGTTCTGTGGATTTGTGGCAGGCATTCCATCTTGTTTTTCAATATGCTATGCCTAGAACAAATATCTAGTCAGTCATGGGCATATAAAGTATTAATCATATGTGTTTGAAGGTATGTTGCTATAGCAATTCCTTTAGTGCAAGGAAAAATCAGCATATAGCAGGCTAGGAATATGAGAACAGTAGGAATTACAAAGCTATAATGGCACTATTAACACATTACTGCATTGTAATGATATTATTTCCTAACTATTCCAGTCCCCAGCTGGCTAATTTTTAGGATAGAATTCTCCAGCAGAGATTTCATAAATGACTCTGACACAAAAGACAGTTGCAATATGAAGAAGATATTAAGCAATCTGAAGAAAATATTTTTTTTAAAAGAGAAAGGGGCTAAACATGCAAAATATCTTCTGCTCATGACATACTAGATTCCTTCTCTTTCCTTATTCCCTTGTGATCTACCCTAAGGTGCCAAACATGACAGGGCTGAATAGAGGAGATTAACAAGACCCAGCTTAAGAAAAAATGCTGTGAGTTTAGCATGTAAAGCTGCAGAGCAGGAAAGCTGGGAGAGCTAGCGGGAGAAGATATGGAAATGCAATTTCATCTTGTATTACAAATGTAACTGGAAAATTTTAAAAGCAAAGTAGAAAAGACATTGTCTCTGAGAGGATTATAATTATCTGGGGCAGAAAGGAGGTTGTAAGTTATGGTGCAGTTCATGTCTGAAAAAAGAATGCGACAGCAAATTGAACTGACTGGGAAGATGGACTGAACCACAGCATGAAAGAGGAGCTAGTCAGACATGGATACACCTAGCCTGTATTAAGGCTGTTAATCCCCTGTGTATATTAGTATTGCCTTCCCTGGAAGGTAGGGTCAGCTTCAAGTAATCCCACTCTTGGTATTTAACTCTTTGAGTTTGATGCTTTCCTAATGTAGATGTTTGCATTATGTTGCGAAATATCCTGAATTGCCCACAACAGATCCAGACTTCCTATGCTCTGCGTGTCAAATATTGAGGTCTTGGGGTCCAGCTATCTTAGTATCACTTTTTCAACACATTCTTTAAAGAAAAGAAAACAAGAATCCAACAAACAAACGAACACTGCAGTAGACTTTTGGATTTGTTGCATTGATTTAGTGTCTCGATGAACAAGAAAGAACATTTTTATTCAAATGGAGGGCATCAAACAGTAAAGATCAGAGGGAGCTAGCTATGCATCCTCCACATCCTTTTCTTTTTAATTAAAGACAAATATAGGCCTTCAAGAAGAAGGAGAAGCAGCAGTTCAAATAGGTATTAAGTTTAATAACAAACAGCCTTTACATAGATGGATCATTTTCTCACTGTTTGTTTGTACAGCAAAGTGACACCAAGAAGCAAGAAAGGGAAAACCTGGAGACTTTACCTGTCACAGAAAAACAGAAAGCAGAAAGAGGCTGCTTTTGTTGAATATGATTTCCAAGGTGGAAAAAGATTTCAAAGGAAGAGGGAAGGAAGCAGATAGATTTTATAAAAAATAATAGAGTTTAAAGGACACACTTCATATTTTGGACTCCTGGGGAAATGTGTGAAAAGGAATTAATCAAGAAGCTTACTTTAAATTGTGATGGAAAGAACTATATCAGTAAAATACAAATACCTAGGCATTTGGAAATGGACAGCTGTGCTTCACCACTGAACTCTTCTGGTAAGCTGCAACTTCAATTTCATATCATTTTCCAGCTAACTAAGAGCCAAAATTAGAATACCTGAAAAATTCATTAGAGGTATCAGCAGCCTCTAACATTTGTATAGACTAAACTGCACTGCAAAGCAAAACTTTTCAGCACTGTATAGGCCAAGCTTGTGGCAAGAAGCTGTGATACCACAAATGTATTGTTTTTCTGTAAGGAAAAACTCTTAACACCCAGAAGGTATTAGTTACCCAAGAGTCCTTATGACAGTGCCAAGTAAAATTATTAATAAAGTGATTGACATTAAGAACTAGAATTTTGCAAGCAGTCCTGGCTGGTGAAGCATCTGTGGTCGGGGTCTCCAAGATTCAAAAAGGAGAGTCTGCATAGTGCATGTGCATTTGGGTAAGAACCACACAGGTGGCTGCATTATGAGTCTCATTATTTCTGTGTATAAATGTTCATTATTGCTGTTTATGTACATATGAATAGTGACTGCAGTGTCTAGTACCACCTACACATGTGCATGCATATAGTCATTAAATGGGATCTGAGATTTTCTAATGTTATGTTCCTAACTACTTTATCCAAAACTTTGGAAAATATTAATATTTTCCAAATTTAAAAATATAAAGTTTTGAGAGTAATCTTGCATAGAAAGCAAAACCTGTATGAGAGGCTATTCCTACTTCTTTCTCTCAGTTATTGCTCTTTCTCAAACTCAGTTCCAAATGTCTTGAGAATGCATCTTTTCCATTTTTATTATAGGACCATTTCCAATCACTGGCAAACTGACTTTTACAGATCTCCTGAATGCTCATTTAAAACAGCTTTCCACTAGTGAGTCTCATCTATACTGTATCATTTTGGAGTAATACACAGGCACAAACAGAATGCAGAGTGAAAATGCAAAACCCTGAGGAAGGCACTGAGCCAAAGCATACATCTACTGCATGTTGTTGCTCCATTTGATTTTTGTTTTCTAATTAGCTATATTGGACCCTTATGGATCAGATATCTATTTACACTGCTCCTTCAAAGGCTCCACCCTGTAGGAACCCTGGAACTAATAGGGAGAAAAATTTGGTCTCATTGAAAGCTTGGGGAATTTTGCTCCTGGCTTCACTAAAGCCAGGATTTCACCTTCTATATTTCTTCAAGGAAGAATGGAGCCCTTCAACCACAGTATATCTGCCCCTCTGCCACCGCTGTGAGTGCCCTCAAATGCTCATGCTCAGTGTCAGGAAGCGCAGTTGCCATTTATTTGCTTCTTTTCCTAGCTCAGCTGAGCGTGCTAAGTGAGAGATGCGCCAGCCCCCCCCATCGCAAATGGCCTTTTAATGAACTAGTCAAGGATTTAAATTATCCAAGAACCCAGGAAAAAGCATTTTAAATTTAAGACCCTTTTAAGCAATTAAAACCTGACACGCTGCCATTGAAAACAAGCCAGGGAAAAAGCGATTCCACCTCTTGAGATTCACCACTTACGGGGAGAATAATGGTATTTCAGGCACCCCAGGTACTGCAGCCTTCAGAGGGTGCTCGTATGTCACCTCCATGAATTGATTCTTGCTGTGCGGCATCTTGAGTTGATCCTTCAGGCGTGAGGGAGTGTTTGGTCACTGAACAAACTGGATTACTGTATCTTGGGCCAGTGCCATTTCAAAATACGGGGGAGGAGGAGAGTGACAGTGAGAGAGAGGAAGATTTCCACAGCTAAGAGATTTGTTTCACTAGAGTAAACAGCTTTATTTCTGCTTTTGGGTTTGTTTGTTTGTTTGTTTGTTTGTTTTAAATATGTGATGTGATTTACTTCTATTTGAGAGCAATAAGAGTTGAATATCTTAATGCTCGATATATTCAGTGTTTGCAAACTAGAAAGTAATTTGCCATTCAGATCAATAATGTTGAAAAAAAACCCCAACAACATTTGCTGAGATGCTCTGATCTGCAGCAATGGAAATTTCCATGTCCTTCCCACTTACCTCTTGTATGGCATTGGAAAGGCTGAAACATTAAATAACTACATACATCATGCTGGAAAACTCCATGGTGTGGCCCTGAGAAAATGACTTTCTGAAAAATTCCCTTGTAGTTAAAAAAGTCATGAAGTGAACTTGTAACCACCAACATATCACTCCTATTTTGATTCTCAGGTGCTGTGTCGGGGTCACGATTGCTATGTACAAACTCTTCCCATGTAGACTCAGGGAAACCAGGATGCTTTTGCCTCCCAGTGGTTACATCTCAGCACCTTTATGCTGGAGATCACAGCTCAGTATGTTTTTTGGCTTAACTCTGTCTGTCTGTTGCTGATGGTCTCAGTTTTTGCAAGCGTAACCAAAGCATGTGTTTGCTGCTCAGCCTCCAATTGTCGTGTGGCAGAATCAATCCTCCCCTTCACCAAGTTACTTTGCATTGCACGTGGTCTGGCCAGGCAGGTTGGGCTGGCCATGTCGTGAGATCTTGCAGGCAGCTAAGGAGCAAAGCATTGGAGACAACCAATGGTTTCCTGGAGCACAGCACCAGAGGAGCTGCAAATGCTGGTGCTGGCTACATGAGTGCTGGCAAGGCTATTTTGTGAAAGCTCACGAAAGTTCAAAAGGGAAACCTGTTCTTCATCAAATCCGCTGCTGCTGAGGCAGAAACCTTCTTGCAGTGTATCCACTTTATCCCTTACAACTAAATCCACATATGTATTTAAGATTAGTTAATGGAAAAACATGAAGTGTTTTGTTTTAGCCAAAGCACCCCTTTGGGGAGGTGGAGCAACTCTGCTTTGGAGTGATCTGGAGAAGTGCCTGGCTGTCCAGTGCTGTGAGTCCCCTGAAATAACTCTTCTTTCACAGCTACCTTCTAACACTGCAGAAGGCAGAAGATTTTTCTTGCTTTTCTGGTTGTAAAATATCATTCATGAGATAACTGCAGTACGCCTAGAGAAAAGCACATTTGTAAAAACTGAATTCTTAAGTTCACCCTTTTTCTGGAGAACGCAGTTATTTATAGGCCATCCACAGACATAGATGTATGATGGTGGAAGAGATGTGAAGTTGGCTTGTGATGTGGTTGGAAAGCTGGTGGGACTGGATCAGGCATGATGCTGATGGCTTGAAGTGATTCATGGTGGCTGTTCAAATGGATGATTGTTTGCCTCCAGATGATTAGACAAATATGTGTTTTTAACCACTTCTTTTACTTCTTATTCTCTTTTCTTTTATGGAACTCCGGTAAAGGTGTTTTTTACACTGCACTCAATCTCATGCATTTAGTCCTTTTGTGCACTGGATGACCTTTGACAGCTGGAAAGAGCAGTCTTATATGAAATAATGAAAAAGATTTAAGTCATTAGTTAGCCTTTTTATTCTATCTTGTGTTTGGGCCTAAAGTGTAAATTCACCTCATTGAAGTTTTTCCTACAGAATGCTAGAGAATTACTTTTAAAATAAAGCAATTATTAAAAGCATGTTTCATGTTGTCCATGAGCACTGAGCTTTGTAGGATACCAATATCACAGAACCAGAGCAAATTGAGAAAAGTGGAGACCTATACAAGGCTTAATATCAATTTCTGCACTACGTAATTTAATTTCCTAAATTTTCTATATCTTTTGGACTTTCTGTTCCTTTCTCTAGGAGGGTATATATTTGATAATCCTCCCATGCACTGAAGAAGCTATAAATCTAAAAAGCCTAAGACTCTGTTTCACCTTGGTGCTATGTCATTTTTGCTATGGGTACAGAAATGGAGGATATGAAATTGGTCAAAATAACTGTGTTTTGCCTTTATATATTTTCACCCAGGCCAGAAAAGAAAACACTGGTCTCCAGTGCCACTTTGACTAAGGGTCCCTATTCCGGAAGGTCATTTCTCCACTTTCCAAGCTTGTATATATTTGTGGCCCTAAATTCTGGCATTTATGAATGTATGAAGGATATTTCATCTAGGTTCTGTCTCATCATTCTGTTTATGAATATCCACGTCCTAAGAAGAGTTTGAAAGCAAAATAATTAAAATAGAACAAAGGATCTAAAACACTGATCACAGTTTTTATCACGGTATCGGCAAAACAACTGTCTTCTAGTGGAAGATTCCTCAGAGTTTCAGTTGTCATAACCATTTTCACGCACAGGTAATGTTTCTAGGCAAGTCTCACTGCTCTGAGACCTACTTATTCCAAATAGCAATGATAAGGTTTTATGAATGTGAAAACAAGACAGTTTGAACTGAGTTAAATCTGCAGCAGTGCCAGCACTTGGTCTCTAAATATTAACTCATGAGGAACAATTAACTTATATAACTTCAAAATTAAATAATTAAAAACAATCCTTCTCCCTCCCTGTTTGTGTGCCCCCCTCCCTTTCTTTACAGCTAATAATTATAATAACATACTCTGATGCAGGCAGTGTTATTATCTGATAATGCCTGAAATTCGAAATGGGCCTATTAGCCACCCGAGGCGAAACATAATTGCCCAGTTTCTGTGCACTATCAGATGGCAGATGATGTTGCTGAATGTTATTACTTAAGTATTTCAATTTTTCATATGGCGGAGAAATTAAATTTCAACTGTGTTCGACAGCAAAACATTGAGGTTTGAAGGGTATAACTATTTGTGAAAGGCTGTGATGCTGGTAGTGTTACCCCTCTAACCTCTGGTAAAATTAGTACTTTGACAGCATGGTTAAAGCTGAAGAACGTTGCTGCTGAAAACAGTAATGTGGTATATACTTCAGTGAGTATGTGCACTTCCAAATAGCAATTGCCCTGTGTCACCTTTCCTAAGGATGTGAAGCCTAAGTCCATTTCGTTTCTGGGCTCTTTATCCATTGACATAGAGCAGTTACACAGCTCTAGAACTGGGTGAAATTCCCCCTGGATTTGTGAAAGTCAAGGATTTTGATCAAGCAAGCATTCCTCCTTTTCTGTGCTTCAAAGTGTGCACAGACTCTAAGAAGAAGAGCAAATTGCCTTCTTTTCACCTGCCACTTCTGAGAGAAAAAGATGCATATGTTCATTTATTACTACATCTTGAGATGGTAGACACCAGCCCCGTGGCCTTCAACTGAGAGGCAGCTGAGCTGCTTTGTACTAAATAGTGCTTGATTTTAGTAGTGTGGAAATACCTTTTTTTTTCAGTTTCTTCAGGAGAAATCTATTTTGTTCCCAAGCCTGAGTTCTTCTTTACGCTACGTGTTTTAAATATTCACATTAAGTTCTTGGCTGCTGCTGTGGGCACCCCAAAAATAGGGAAGCCAGCTCATGGACCCTCACGTGGGAGGCAGGATAGACTATGGGCCTTAATATATTTTCCTCACCTACAACAGCAAGAAGAAACTATGCTTTATAAAAATCAGAACATACTGGTATTTGGCATCTTTGTGCTACTGCCTTATGCAGGCATGAAACAGCATTTATTCCAATCTTTCAAAGCATTGCAAAGAGTTAATCCCTTTACAAAGCTGGCTTTTAAAGAAATTTCTGGCTTTTTACAGAGGTTATGGTCAGTTCATCTGTATAAAGCTTCTAGATGCTGTGATTTCCTCTGCAATGTCCCAGTTACATGATGCTCATTCACAGGTGAAGAGCTATGTGTTGAGTGGAGTCTAGTCTCCTGAAAAATTAACTCTGCCTTCAGGTTCCTTGCCTTTACTTTCCCTTGAAGGAAAGAAAAAAAATAAACCTACAACCTGACAAAAAAAATCTATTTTAATTTCCTTTTTCTTTTTTTTTTTTAAAAAAAACTCCTAATGTTTCATTTTCATATTAAAATGCTAACTGAGAAAAACACTTCGTTGTTGAACATGAAAATATTTCAATTTCTTTCCCCCTTCCCAGATGCTTCGGTGAATTCTTCTGCATCCAGACAGGTACATTAATTGCTCTTTCTTATGAACCCGTGAATCAAGGATTTGAATAAGCCAGTGACCTTCATCACCAGTTGACAAAGAAAGTCCTATGATGACCTGAAATTGTATGATGTTTAGTCACGGAGCTGCAGGACTCGGCAGGTATGGCTGTATTTCAAGAGAATTCAGTGAGGAGGCCAAGGAGGCAGGCTCATTGCAGAGAAATCAGTGCAGTGGAGTTGGTGGTACTTAAAAGTAGTCATCAAACACTGAGGAGCATCCTGGATGATGTTCATCGTCTGGAGGAGCTTCAGTGGCCTGAGCAGGTAAAGTGCACTCTTGATGACGTTTTTGTATATACACACCTCCTGGACATTGGGAAAATAAGTATAGCAGTCTCAGATCTCATATCTCCCAGACACAGGATATGCAGGGGAGAAGGAGCTTTATTTGCCCTTCGGCTTATTTGAAATGCCGGGAAAAAGTCCATCTCTGAGGCCCTAATTCTTCTCTCAGAGCATCAATGGAAATGTGAAGAACTTCTCTTGAAAGCAGTTCTTCCAGAAGATGAGAGGTGTGACAGGTCTGCTTAGTTCACAGCTCCTGCTAGCCTCTTTCCTCTGAACCTTGTTGCTGGTCTGTGCAAAATGAGGAAGATCAGTGCTTTCAAAGGTTTGGCTCACCCCATCTCTAAAACAGAGCTTTAAAAGTGGAAGAGCAGACTAACTTAGAAGATGTGAACAGATGAACAGTTAGTAACTTAAATTCATTTTTTTATATTCATCTCCCAATTGTTTTGGAGGGGAGGTTAACACGACTACTCAAAAATTCTGTCTGAATGCTGCATAATCAACTGTGCTTTGGCAAAGTTGCTACCAAGCCTCCCAGAAGCCCTTCACAGCACATCAAGCTCCCAGAGTGGTATAGCTTTCTCTTGGCAAGGGTGTTTGATAGCCCACAGACTTCAGTGCCAGATCTGGAAAACAATAAAATTAACTATAAGCCATAAAGCAAAAAGAAAAAAAAAATAAAAGAAAAATTATACTCATTGTAATTGAGTCAGCTTGTTGAGGGACATAAAAATCTAATCAATTGTTTTTGCATAACAATCAGTTGTCACGTTGAGCTCAAATTGAGCAGCCAGATGGAGCCTTGTAGCTGTAGACTGTAGTAGTAGTATTCCTGGGACACACAAAACCACATGAGGCGATGAACATTAGATTCATCCTCCTATTAATGTGTAAGGAGAGCTCTGCTTAACAGACAAAAACAGATTTCCCAAAACAAACATATTCAACTCAATGTGTTTCTCCCCTATATGTGGCAGATAAAACCCTTTCTTCTAATAGATCCTTTCTGGGCTTATAGGTATTACTGAGTACTCTGAAGCTGGAGCATGGGTGGCTTCCAAATGCCCCGATGATATGCAGTATCTACAGGAACTTCATTTCCTTTCTAACATTTTTGTATATGCTACGTATGTGTGGCACATTTAAAAGGACACTGACGAGACATTTTTCATAAACATTCTGTTCCTTAATGTTTATAAAAAAAGCTTCTTGGGAAAACTGAAGCTGAACTCCTTTTCTTGAGTGAATTGTTTTTCTCCTCCGTATGGATACTTTGATTTACTCGGCTCTGAGCTTTCTATTAGCAGCAGAAGCAAGTGGTAATAAGGAACTGAGAGTATTTAACAATTTATGCCTAACATTAACCAAAAAAAGGTAAGTCCCATTTTGGGTGTGCGAAGCTTGGCAGCATTCTGTCAAACAGGATGCTGAATCAAATGTAGTCAAGAAATTAAAATGACCAAATAAGCACTTTTGGCTTGAATGCAAACTGTGTTTCTGTTCCTGTCTGCATTCCCTAGTTTCTTCTTTGTCCAGTAAAATTTATTGCCTTTGGAAAGGGCTCAAGAGAACCACACCAATGTCTGGTGTTATTTAAATGTATCTTCTTGCTGGCAGGTGGGCAAGTAGGCAACAGTTTTGACTCAAAGATCTGGTAAAAAAAATTTGAATTTGGTGATTCTTGTCCTAGCTTCCAACAATAATTAAAGCAGCAATAATTCCTTTAAGATTTAATGACCCCTCTCATCAGGGGAGGAGAACTGCTAAGGACAGTTACCAATGCTGCACTGCATGATGCTGGTTGACCTTGCATGTGTTGCACACATGCTGTGGGCAGCCACCCTCCTGCTGACACTTTGGTCGGCCTGCCACATCAACCCCTCCTGGGAAGATATCAACTTGTCATTCTTTTTATTGA
>NW_020955851.1:31603-35024 GCF_003031625.1 Empidonax traillii
CCTCTCATCAGGGGAGGAGAACTGCTAAGGACAGTTACCAATGCTGCACTGCATGATGCTGGTTGACCTTGCATGTGTTGCACACATGCTGTGGGCAGCCACCCTCCTGCTGACACTTTGGTCGGCCTGCCACATCAACCCCTCCTGGGAAGATATCAACTTGTCATTCTTTTTATTGATTTATTTGACTGCAATGAAGATCTATTATCTTCGTCGTGAAAGCTTCTTTTTTGCAGTCTCTCTCTCAAGTAGTCTTTGAATGGAATTTCTGCTTTCTCCTGCTTTAACAGCTCTCTCTAATTTCTTCTCCCTTCTGTCTTCTTCTGATCTGACTCCTGTTTTCACGGTTGTACAGACTACTTATTAAGAGCTGTCATATTCTTTCTCCTCTCTCCTTCTACTGCTTGAAGTTGAAGATCTCAGCTACAGGTATGTAGGTTATGTTCTGGAGATTCCACAACAGCTCTTAAGGGTCAGTGCACAAGTTGCTTTCACTGCTGTAAAACAATATTTGATAACTACCCATAAAAACAAAGCTCTTCTAAAGATTCACCTCTTACCAGAAGACGTCTTAATTTAATTTCTCAGGAATATGACTATGTTCCCTTTCACTGTAATTTACTAAAGAAGGATTAATTTGAATTGCTTTCTATTTTATATATCTATTTTTATCTATAAATTATATACATATATCTATTCCTATATTGAAGTAACACATTTATTACTACTCCGAAGTCATTCTAATGTAATACTATATTAAAACAACACATTGGTAACTGAAAGTAACACCTAATACATTTTCAATTAATAGCTTGTCTGAAAATGGATCATTGCCAAAGAGGTGAAACCTTATTATTATTATTTCCTAGTGATTGAACTAAAATGCATTAGTCAGGGCTTTGTTCCTCTAAGAAATCATTAAAAAAAAGAACCTTTCTTCACATTTCAACCAAGGACATTAACATTTCTATATGCTTGTGGGAAGGCTGCCCCTTTTGGGGGACATCCATTCCCCATATGTATATCTGAAACATCTGAAAACCTCTCTTTTCATTTAGCCTGAATAGGCATTTGTAGTCATAGGTATCAGAAATCCAACAATTTTGGTTTTTTGTCTTGGCCAACACGTTTCAAATGTGAGAAGCTACAGTTTGGTTAAAGTACACACAAAGATTATGAGAAAAAATACTCTTTCTTATAAGAGAAAACTGCTTAATTGTTTCATTAATATTAAAATGCCCACAAATATTTACTTTCTTATTCTGAGCTGAGACAGCCCTTCAAACTAACAGTGCTGATCTATTGCTATTATGCTGTCATGTTAAAAAAAAAGAAAAAAAGAAAAAGTTTTCAATATAACTACTTCTTGGTTTTTTTACCTTATAATTACACATTTATTATGGCTTTTAATCTCACTTTTAATGTGCTTTTTATTGTTAAGGATGATAGATCCAAGAGGATTTTGGGGTTTGAGGTGACTCCTTTGGGAGTAACCTGGATAACAACTGATGGATGCTGCAGATAAGCTTGACACTTCTGGGAAGCAATCTACGTGTGGGTTTTGATGGGATTGTGTCATTAGCGTCTCCAACCACCACCACCCAGGGACAGCATGAGCTCACAGTTTGCTCAGTGCTCTTGACCCTACCTTGGTAGTGTGTTTCTATCTGGTTTCTTGCTGAGGCAGTGGGCAAAGGCACTGATGAGATTCCTTGGACCACTGAGAGCTCACAGGCAAATTCCCAAGTGACATTTTCATCGTACAAGTCGGTCTGTGCTTTGGTGTCTGTACGTGAAGACACACACCCAGGAACCTTTGCTAACATTTTAGCTTGCATTGGTCGTGTTCAAGCGAGATGGTTCTACCGTGGCTATGTCTTTTTAATCCTGGGCCTACCAAGGTGAAATTTTAGCCTCCAAATAACTACCTACTGCTCTGCATAGAGAATGTAGTATTCCTAAAAGGAAACCCCCATAAGACAACCAACTTTCCCCCTATCGTGGCAGGTAGGAGAGGTATCTGCAAGTGCACACAGTCTGTGAGATGTCTGGTGACCACATCTAGGCTCTCTGGCCTGTCCCTGGTTTGTCATAAGTAGACACTTTTTTGCAAGGGAAGCAGTAATTGTGTCCCAATTGAGTATCTGTCTGGATGAATCTAGTATGTCAGGAGTATGTATCTGTCCCATGCTCCCGTGTCGGCTCTGCACTCCCAGCATCAGCCTTGGAGAATCTCAGGATTCCTTAATTGCCTACTCTAATGAGATCTCAGGCCTGAGGTGTAGTCTTATGGGTCATGGGACTTGTTCTGGAATATTGAAAGAAGTTTCACCAGGTGTTCAAATTTCAGATTTTTGTCTATGGGCCTAGGACTTCAAAATTTTTGTTTTATCTATGTATGTGCATTATATTGGTATAAACAACATCCAAAGCTGCCTCTGTTTTTGGTGCTGCCTTAGCATACAGAGTACCATGAGGTTAAGCATTGCTAATATGTCCCAGGCTCCAGATCTCATAATCAGCCTAATCAGGCTAGCTGTGCCTTGCAACAATTTAGGAGAATCTTATCTTGCCAAGTTTGGTATTGGCAGCTGGAGACAGCCCATAGGAAAATACCAGTGAAGAAGGCTTCTCAGAAAACCATGAAAAATACATTCATGGGAGTGTCCTGAGCTATCTGGAGATGGAAATTTTGCATTGACATGTTTTTTTTTTTTTCCCTCTAGGAAAAAAACAATTTTGTAAAAAAAAAATTCTCATGGCGAAATTTTTATTTTCAATTTCTTGTTTTCTGGATGACAGCCACAAATTCCAGAATTGGAAATCTGCCTTTGAACTAAGTAAGGAAGCTGTATGTGTGGACACCCAGCTGTTGACCTGCGTCTGTTAGATTTAATATATTTTCGTAGTCAGTAGGGGAAGCGTCAAACCTGATACATCAAAATAATATACATGCCCAGATTACAATGTACAGTCTTTACCGGATGTCTGATAACAATCTTCCCAATTCATTTGGTCCAATGCTTTAAACTTAAAACAAATTAAGCAAAACCTTAGTCTTTTGTCACTGAAGACCACAAATTGCGTCTTATCACTATCTGAAAATGGAAATTGTATATGCGTCTGTGTGTGGTCTATCCCCTATTCACCAACTTCCTCTCTATGGAGATACTTTTTCTGATTAGGTTTAAGTAGGAGGAAAACCTTGTGTGTGGCATTGGCAATTTTACTAACTGACTGAATGACTTGTGGGCTTGTGGGCATGGATTTACCTGAACTTCAGCTTCTGGGACATTTTTTAGGAAACTGTTTGTTGCAAAAAACTCACCATACTAACATTTTTATGTCTGCTACTGTCTCCATCAGTTCTTGTTTAGAATCCTTATGTGCTGTCTACTCCTCAACCTTGACTTAAGGATTT
>NW_020955851.1:36781-45434 GCF_003031625.1 Empidonax traillii
ACTGCTATTTCACTGCAGAAATAATTAGATGGACCTTTCTTGACTTCTAGACTACAGAGTAAAATACTTCTTCCAGGTAATAGTGCCCTTTGTGCTGTTTTTAAGAGTCAGTGACTGATGCTTCCTCTTGCAAAGGCACACTTCCCTCTGTGATTAAATATTTACCACAGTGAGAGACCAGCAGCAGGACCATGTGTCTCCAATTAACTATGGTGGAGGTTCATGAGGGACTACAGTACATGCATAAATATTTTAAAAGATCAGGTTAGAGCAATGTCCATATCAGGCCGTCTTCCTGTAGATCAGGGTGTGCTGTTTGTTGGTAGGCAGATGCGTGCCTGCTTACCAACAAAAAACCCCCTCTACTTTACTTGCTGGGCCTTTGCTATAGATCACTTGTTAAATTATCACATTAATCATGCACATGAAGAGCTCTGCTTTGCCTGGTGATTACTAAGGGCAAGCAAAACATAATTAAAGGTGCTACAATCTATTTTGTTTGTCCAGGGTATTGTTATTGTTTCCAGGGTTCGCCCACAGGAAGGAAATTCACATTTAATGCTCTTGACTGAGAGGTGTCTACATTTATGGATATCTTAGCCACAGGGGAGTCATCTGTGTCTGCTTTCATCGAAAAACAAAGGACAGGGCATCTTGACCCAGGTCTGCTATCAAGGGCATTTGGAGGGAGTGGAAGGGAGTTAATAACGCTCTCCTAGGCTGGCTGCTGACCCAGGGCATAAGATCATGCTCCAAGAGGAAGGTTGGCCAGTCCTTGGCTTATATCTTAAGGAAAGGATCATGTTATATCTTAAGGATGGTCGTCGACAGGACTTTGGAGTTAAAGGCCACTTGCAGTTTTTTCACTTCTCTGTGAAGAACAGCTCTAATTTGGGGTCCATCTACAGCTGGATTCCAAAACCTAGAGTTATGGAATTCCTCTGGTCTGCCGGTACCCTCAGTAGAATCCCTAAAGACCCTAGAGCTTGCAGTCTTCTGTCTGCAAGTTCTCATCCTGGCTACATCTTGTTTGTTGTATTAGAAAGAGCTGAGGGGGAAATAACCCTCAATAACCTGAAGCTGTGACTCTGTTGCTACAGATTTGGAGAATCAGAATAATAATTTGCTTTATACTGAGCTGTGGTGATATAAACAAATACAGTTCTGGATGTGATCAGGAAACTAAGTGATCAACAGTTTATCAAGTATATATCTGAAATTAAAGTAGGAAACAAAGCAATTTTTATGCAACCCTCTGCGATTTGAGAACACACCTTTATAAGGTGTTACAAAAGCCTACAGCAGTTTAAGGTGTGTGCATGAAACAGATTAATTGCTCCTAAGACTGGGACAATGACAAAAGTACATTTCAGGCAAAGGATATACATTGCTGAGTTTGAATACATTTCCTTTCCTCACAGCCCTGTTTTCAGTTTCTCCATCCTACTTTATACAGGTATGAGTTTATCTCAAGCCTAGGCTCTGTATTCAGGATCACCTCAGGCAGACTTGTGTTTTGGGATGCATCGTAATGCATTTGGGTGCAGCACAGTTTCTCCTCAGCCACGAAGAAGCCTGAATTCACTTCCCTTCAAGCCCTACATGGGAACTGCGTTATTTTGTGAAAGGTTCGTGGTGGAGCACTCCACTCCCTGGGGCAGCAAATCCCAGGAGAAGCAGAGCTAAACTTCAGCAAGGCTTTGTTAGCCATTAGATGTGTTAATGGCCAGCACTGGGAAGTAACAGGGGCAACTGCTGGGGTTTTCTGGGACTCCTTGCCAGACAGGCCACAAAAAGGCTTTTTATGCTCACAGGATCTTTCAGTATGAGCCTTTCTTGCAGTCAGGTGTTGAAAGATGCTTCACACAATTGGTTATTTCTGTGGGCAGCAGGCCCTTTGTTTCAGCAGTTTTTTCTGCAGGAGTTGAGTAGGAACATGGTGCTGGAGCTTTTGGGGAGCATCTTTTGTAAACTGCTCTCCTTGGGGCTGAGGAACAGCACTCCTGTCTGACCTCTGCTTGAAGGACTCCCAGGGTCTCAGCAATGCAACTATTGTTGACAAAACATCCAGAACCTTTAAGAAGGTTCATGAAGCAGGGCAGGTAAGCAGTATAGGGCTTTTCTTTTGCTCAAAGAAAACACAAACTGCAGTGTAACTTCTCCAAAGAAAGGTAGCACTGTATCTTCACATAGACTTGTGCAGCCTTGGCCAAGCAACCTCCACCTGCTATGCTGGTATTACCTGAGAAGGCTAATAGCTCCTGCCTGTGTTATATGGAAGAGATGAGATTTTTTTTTTTTTTTTTTAGAATGGAAAACATTCTCACTTTTGGCAGAAAACTGTGAGATTTTTTACCCTATAAAACAGGTTGCAACAATGTCCATGGCAGGTAAACAGCCTTCTTTCTCATGTTTAACAGATGTACCTCTTGCCTCAAAGTTCAGACTTGTACACATTTTAGTCAGTGGACACCAGTCAGAACATACCGTCTTCATAGGCAGTGCACTGAAAGACAGACTTCAATTTTAGATCATATAAAAGAAGATGGGACAAGCATTAGGTTGTTATTTCCTTGGATATGTAGAGATATGTTTCAAGTGTACTGATCTTGTAGTTGGGATGATGTTTGTTTTCAGTAATTCTGACTGAGTGGGGGACAAATGAAAAATACATTTCAGGCAGCATCTTATTTTACAAACTTAAAAACTACATACCTACATGAAACACCCTAGGAGGTTAATTTCTAGTGAAATGAATAACTACCAACACACATCAAACAGGCCATTAAGCCACCTGTGACTGGCTTGGCTGAGAAAAAGAAAAGCTCTCCTGTGAATTATGATTATAACAATATCAGAATAATAGTTACCTTTTCTCCTCAACAACATGTACACAGCAGTGTGAAAAACCCACTTCTTAATATGTCTGTCATAATTTAGCATTTCAGCCCTATCAAATACTCAGGACAGTATATGGCTGCTACAAAAATGAACATGTTCATGGCCATTTAAAACTGATCCTTTTTTTATTTCTATTTACTGAGTATTGTAATATTCACTACAATGTTCCTGTATTAAACAAAAAGGATTGAAATTCTACCTTCCCCCTTCCCTCCTGCTTGGCCCTTTTTTTTTTTTTTTCCACAGAAATAATGTTGGGAATTTTTCCAAATATGCCTACATGGGTTAAAAGTCTCCAGTTAACATACCCTGTTTTTAGCTGTAATTATTCCTATCTGTAGCATGTGCCACAAATATATTCCTTAAATAAAAATCAGAAAGTAGAAGGAGCTGCAAAACAATGTATGATGTCCTTTAAAAATTCAGAAGAGTGAGCACAGTATTTGGCCATAAGAAAGGGATGATCCAGAGTTCTTCATTTTTGTGAGTTTGCAGAGAAGAATAAAAGGAAATGCTTGCACTTGCAAGCATTTAGAGGATACAGAAGTCAAATCCTCCAGCAAATGAGATACTCTGACAGAAAAACAGAGAATTCCCTTAGGTCTTACCTGGATCTTTCATCTGGAGATGTCAAAGTATTTCTTAAGGCTTTAAGAAGTGCTTTCATACTGACATCTGGGACAGTTACTCCTTAAAATTACTTCTAGAAATATTTTGGCACAAAGCATCACAGAAGTTAGGTCTTATAAGTCTGGAGGTGATGGTGTTGTTTTAATTAGAGGAATGATAACACTGCATAAAAAAAGCCAATTGTCTGAAAAGTAAAATTGTATATGACTGAAACTACTCACAAACTTCGGATAAATTCAGGAAATTCTTTTTATACAAAGCTTTGATAATGATACACAGGGGACAGTATAGCTGAGGAAGCACATGTAGAAAATAACTGTTTATTATTCAGTTGAACAGCTTGAAAATGTGGAACAAGTTCAGACAATGAAGATCTACTTCCTAGCAGAAAGGGGAACATGGATAAAATGGCTGCATGACTCAAGTAAAAATAAAGGCAAAGCAGAAAGCTGAGTGCATATTTAGCAACTCTACTTCAAACCCAAGTACCTAAAGCTGACAACTCAGAAGAAGATGAGTTTATATGCCATGGTATAAAATACTGTGAGATGTGCAAGATGTTTTTGTGACTAATGAAGAGAATTTAAGAACCATTCAAATGCTTTACCTCAAAGGGACTTAAAACTGTATGGCTGTCTGGTTCAATTGTTGTGCAAGATGGGATTGGGTTAAAGAAATTATGCATGCAAAAAAAAGACATAATATGCCTTGAATTTTATTTTTATGTGTCAGAGTTACAAATGAGTTTCAGAGTAACCACTTATCATGTAATTCGTAAGAGGAGTTAGGAGAAGTACAGTGACTGCTGTGGAAACACAATTGCAGCAGACTTCCTCTTGGGATTACTTTTGAAGTTTTAACTGGTAAACATAGATATATTTCAATAGGGTTTTTTGTTTGTTTGTTTTGTTTGTTTGTTTGTTTTACTCTTTATTCTTGAACTGACAGGTTAAGAGGAGGTATTCTAGTAATCTACCCTGATTTACAGGCAAGACTAAGAGCAAATGTCAGTACTTTAACTGGACATGATAGAAACATAAGAGGTTGTACTGGATTTAGAGTAGGTTTGGGGACAAGAATGAAAGATGTAGCACTATGAAAAGAAAACAGTGGTGTTACATAAGATTTCTTATTTTCGTATTCTGAATGTTTATTAGGTGTGCTTTCAGAGTTTGTGTGAGAATTCCCAACAGGCAGAAGAGCAGGTGCCTCCACTGTGGTTTGAAGAGAAGCAGTGGCACTGAACTGACAGGTAAGAAACACAAAGGACAGTGGGAACAAACTGAAATGAAAAAGTTCATACTGCCCATGAGGGTAGCCAAGGAGGGTCATGGACTTATTCTGCAGTCTTGCAGCAGGGTGTAGGGCTGGGTGTCCTCCTTCCCACCTGATTTATATTGGGATAACAAACGTGGATATCACAGGTTCATAGATGTTGCTAAAAAAACCACAACAACAAAATGTAAAACAAACAAACAAAACCCAACTTAAAAAAAACAAACAAACAAAAATACAAGAAGTCTTTTGTTTAATACCGCAGTGCTCTGTAGAAAACTAGAAAGATGTTGGTGTGGAAGGTACAGACAAATATCTGTACAACAGCTGTTATACATCATATATGAGAGATAACCAAAAGAAGTTAAATTGCTCTCTCAGCAAGACATCAGTGAAAACAGAAGAGATATGGATGAAAAACAGGCTCTGAACTTGCATTGATTAGAACTTCACAAGTTTAGTCAGAATGAACTAATGTTAAAAAGTCACCTTGGTCAAGTGAAATGATTAAGTGGAAACATTTTTAAAGGGAGCAAAATGCTTGCTAAAGGGATATGACAGTCTGACAGAAAATAAGCATCTGGTAGCCAAATGAAGTGAGAGCAGCTACACAGAAAAAAAAAAAAAAAGGAATATTTTAGTTTGGTTTCAATACAAGAGATTAATCACAGGGTTCAGGTTGGTCTTGTGGCAACTTGTTCTAAAACTGTATTACAAAAGGTGCTTAAGCACTCTATAATTTGAGCCCTGTTGCTCTTACAAGAACACTAGAGGAAGGGAACTTAATGTTTTAAAAACTCTTTGGGAACTCTAGTATTTCATTGTTTTATTATGACAAACACAGTTTTCATAAAATGGAAATTTTCCCTAAATGAATTAGAAAATGATATGTGAGGTTTTCTCACCTGATCAAACTCAAGAGGCATCTTTAAGTCAGATGAGTAAAGAACATTCATTACACCTGTTGTCAGAATAGGATCCCATCCACCAAGGAGAGCATGGACCTGGCGATATAGACTATGATTCACAGAGTTCTCCAGTCCTGTTGGAGAAAATGGATCTGTGCTGAACATACCCTCATCCCTCCCAAAAGTTCTTGTCCTGTTGAGTGAAATGAGAGAAGTTTGCAAATGACAAAATATTTTGACTCGCTTGGCAATGTCAAACTTCATTTTGACATTTCTGAGGCACTTCTATGAAACTGAATCCTTTTGTGAATCATTTGAAAATGTGGATTTTTCATTTTAATTCTGCATGCAAACAAACAGTGAAATACTGGAATTATCCATGAGGTGAAAACTGATTTTGGCCAGTTCTATTTGGTAATCAGTTTAGTCACTGAATGGATTTTAATGATTTACAAACTTCTCAAGATCTGCCAGATATTTTTTCCTTTCTCAAGAAATGGTGAAATGACCTTGAGCATGGTAAAATGGACGAATTTCTCTAACCTTAGACTGACTTGCAATGACCCTGTCTAACTTTGGTACTTTTTTGCTTTCTTTCCCCTTTGTTAGCATATTATATCTTGCTTAGTGGGAGCTGTGAAGCACAGTTGTTCATAAAATGTAGTTTTTAGACCACAAATTATTAGATACATAACACTAAGAGTAAGGTTTGCATATAGTCTGCCTTATCTGCTGCTAAGCAAGTGCATTTAGATACTTACCCAGAGCCCAATATAAAATTTATCAACTCGTCACTTTTCTTGGTTTCAGCCCCTTTCCTAGAGTGATTTCTTCCCTTGCTGTCAGATCAGACCTCCTCTAGGGGTAAGGAAGGAATCCTGGATGAAATTATCATATTTAATGCGCATTTTGCCCTCTTCTTATCAACATCTCAGGAAGTGCACTTGCTGAAACATTTCCTGGGTTGTCAGGAATGCATCTCCTTACACATCTGGCCTGCAGTTTCTATGATCTTCACTGGGCATGAAGCCAGTGTGTGCCCAGGCTAAGTTTCCTCAGCATAAATAACATCATATATTGGTCTTTCTTGAAAGTTCACATCAAGGTCGAAAGCCTTGCCAGTTGGTATACAATGTCAGTGAACTCTGAAAATTGAAGCTGAGGATCTTGCTGTGAATGATGACAAGCCTAGACATGATCAATAGCCATGTTCCAAGATGTCTGTGCACAGCTGGTGGTAAACTAAAGGCACACTTTATTTCCTCATATATCTGTTTAATTTTAAACCATGATGTGCATACATGTACAGATCAGATTTTGAATTTCATGCTGCAAGTAGTGATCACAGATGATCACCTGAGTGGATCTCAGAAAAAGAATAGGGAATAGGAAAGCACTTGATTACTTAGCCTAGATCTTCTCTAGCACAACAAAGGTCAGCAGAAAATTCACATCTGTTTTCTATAGGCTGCTCTGGATTTTGCTTCTATTGTTGAATAGCAGAAACATTCATTTAAAACTGATCTAACACTGTGCAAGTATAAAAGTACAAGATCAGAATGAGAGTCAGGGGAAAGCTTCAATAAACATTTTTATCTTTGTAGAATGGTTTCTCACATTTTTAACCTGTTCTAGAAATGTAAATGTAAATTTAATGGGAAAAAAGACCATATGGCAGAAGGAGATTGAAAAGAGGTCCTGGCAGAAAACACAAAAAATTTTGTGGATCTTTTCACAGAATTGTGAAAAAAATGAAACAATCTCTTCTCTTTTTGCAGAACAGCTCTAAGATTACGATGTGCTATGGCTGTCTCGATGACACCGTGATCAAAGTAATGACTTAAAACTCAGTGAGATGTGTTGGGTTTTGGTTTTTGGTTTGTTTTTTTCTCAGGGTAGCTATTAATGGAAGAAGTCCCAAAGACAAGTGCTTGTTGACCAAAGGCAGGCTAGTTCGCAAAGATCAATGGTCCGACAGCCCTCATCTATCATCTCGGACACGTGTGCATGGTAATCAATGGTCATCCATCTCTTTCCTGTAAGTCGATTAATCTTTTAAATTTTGTAGGCTTTCTACCCTGGTGTAGAGCTTTTTATAATAACCTGCACAAGCCTTTCTTTTCAAATAAAATTAAAAAAAAAAAGATGAAACTATCTAAACTGTGTATGATGTAGTTCTTCAAAGCTTAAAGGGAATAACTCTTTGAGGTGTGAAGTTAGCTCATGGCCATTTCTTGCTCATGTTTGGAGGCCACACAGTTTTATGCCTTTACCTGTAATCATTTTAAGCTCAGTTAAATAACAGAATTTTAGAACTGAGTTTATGGTTTATGAAAATGAACAAATTAATCTTGTAGAATAGCATAAAGAGCCAGTATTGTCAGATGGGATTGGTGCAGTCTTGAACTTGCAGTAAGATCTGTATCTTACAGAGGAAGAAATATTATCTGTAATCTGTCTGAAATAGGAGAAGGAATTATGTTAAATGCATGTACCTCTGAACATTTAACTTGGGAATAGAACTTACCATCCTCCTGGTAATGTTAGATCTCTATCTTGATCAGATGAACCTAATCAAATATCCTTCAAGACATACCTTCAGCTAGATGGAATAAATGACCACCTGACAGTTTATAAGATATCTTGACAAGAAAAGAACGAGTTGTCCTTGGAATATCCCCCAGCATGCAAAATACTTAGAGAAAGGTAGTATCTTGCTGATAATACAACCTATTCAATCTTAATTGAAAGACTTCTCAGCTGGAAAAAAGTAGAATATACTTAGTTAAATTATTATCTTGCATAAGGCAAACAATTCCCCCTACTTTTATTTGTTTTGTTTTTGTAAGAAAAAGAATTTAATCAAAACCTGTAGTATCAGCAGAAGACTCTAAAATTAGATAAAAATTAACCTTCTTTATTATTAGTCTCATTTTCAC
>NW_020955851.1:45720-46776 GCF_003031625.1 Empidonax traillii
CTGGAAAAAAGTAGAATATACTTAGTTAAATTATTATCTTGCATAAGGCAAACAATTCCCCCTACTTTTATTTGTTTTGTTTTTGTAAGAAAAAGAATTTAATCAAAACCTGTAGTATCAGCAGAAGACTCTAAAATTAGATAAAAATTAACCTTCTTTATTATTAGTCTCATTTTCACTAGTTTCTCTCTGATATATCTTACTGTGTTCTATTGCATCAGGTTTTTGTGAGAACAACCTGTTCCTATTGCATTTTTGTAAACACTCTGCTTAATGCAGAGTGAAGATGGATGGAATAATATATAGTATGTTGATAAAAAAAAATTGTAATCACAATTTACTAAGTTGTTTACATATGTCTAGCATTTTTATAGTATTATATTACTACATTATTGTATATAGATTTTGATTTTTAAAAAGTTAAGTTCTTCTAGAGAAAAATTGTGGAAATTTATCCCAGGAAGATTGACCACCACTGTCTGAGTTCTGTCATAAAAAAATGGAAGCAAAAAAATTTATGTTGAAAATATGTGAACGGATATTTCCTGTAGGTATTCTTTAGTACCTAAAGTCAGATGTGTCCCTAGTGATTAGTATGACTGCAAAATGTAGACAGCAGGCTGATGTTATTCATCCAACAAATTTTTATCACTTTCTGAACTAAACTCCTCACATAACTCAGGAGTAAGCTAATGCATAACTAAAAAAACACCAAAAAAGCCACAAAAAATAAGCCTCATATCTTGGTTAGTATCTCACATGAAGACTGGCAAAACAAAGAACCCAAATCTTCCAGGTCTTGGTTCTGTTCCATAATAATTTTCACAGAAGACAAGTGTCACTATGCAACTGCCATTCAAGATAAGCGAAGTCTGCATTTCGTTTTGACTCTGGGGTGTCGATGTGCTGATTAGTTTTCTGATACAGCTTGGTTGTCAACATTTAAAACATTTCTTGGAAGAAGAAGAATAATTTTGAACAGAAGGCATTCTGTTATACCTATATTTATACATATTTCCCTGCACCCTCAAAACCCAGTTATAAAAGCGACTTATT
>NW_020955851.1:46797-69898 GCF_003031625.1 Empidonax traillii
CTGGAAAAAAGTAGAATATACTTAGTTAAATTATTATCTTGCATAAGGCAAACAATTCCCCCTACTTTTATTTGTTTTGTTTTTGTAAGAAAAAGAATTTAATCAAAACCTGTAGTATCAGCAGAAGACTCTAAAATTAGATAAAAATTAACCTTCTTTATTATTAGTCTCATTTTCACTAGTTTCTCTTTGATATATCTTACTGTGTTCTAGTGCATCAGGTTTTTGTGAGAACAACCTGTTCCTATTGCATTTTTGTAAACACTGTGCTTAATGCAGAGTGAAGATGGATGGAATAATATATAGTATGTTGATAAAAAAAAAATTGTAATCACAATTTACTAAGTCGTTTACATATGTCTAGAATTTTTATAGTACTGTATTACTACATTATTGTATATAGATTTTGATTTTTAAAAAGTTAAGTTCTTCAAGAGAAAAATTGTGGAAATTTAGCCCAGGAAGATTGACCACCGTTGTCTGAGTTCTGTCATTAAAAAAATGGAAGCAAAAAAATTAATGTTGAAAATATGTGAACAGATATTTCCTGTAGGTATTCTTTAGTACCTAAAGTCAGATGTGTCCCTAGTGATTAGTATGACTGCAAAATGTAGACAGCAGGCTGATGTTACTCATCCAACAAATTTTTATCACTTTCTGAACTAAACTCCTCACATAACTCAGGAGTAAGCTAATGCATAACTAAAAAAACACCAAAAAAGCCACAAAAAATAAGCCTCATATCTTGGTTAGTATCTCACAGGAAGACTGGCAAAACAAAGAACCCAAATCTTCCAGGTCTTGGTTCTGTTCCATAATAATTTTCACAGAAGACAAGTGTCACTATGCAACTGCCATTCAAGATAAGTGAAGTCTGCATTTCGTTTTGACTCTGGGGTGTCGATGTGCTGATTAGTTTTCTGATACAGCTTGGTTGTCAACATTTAAAACATTTCTTGGAAGAAGAAAAATAATTTTGAACAGAAGGCATTCTGTTATACCTATATTTATACATATTTCCCTGCACCCTCAAAACCCAGTTATAAAAGCGACTTATTGGAAGAGCTGTCACCATCACCTTGGAAACTGGTCCATTGACAGCATGTTTCAATCAGTCGTCTCTCACAAGTATATAGCTTTTTTTTTTTTTTTTTTTTTTTTTTTTTTTTTTTTTTTTTTTTTTTTTTTTTTTTTTTTTTTTTTTCCCCTCAACTGATGTAGGTCACAAATTTGTAATCAGGGTGCTTGCATGAGAAGGAGAAGTTCCAGTCTGTGCTTCATGGGCTGCTTCAGTTTCATGTGAAACAGTCATTGATGATGAACCTATGTACCTGGTATCTACTCATCAAGACACTTTTATTGTCTCAATTTTTGCCCCGCTATGGGAGAGTACCTTCTTTCCAGAATGGTGGGTAGCTTTAACATTCTCTTGGGAGACATGCAGCTGCAAATCCCTTTAGGATGAGGAATACAGCAAGTGGCTCTTCTGCCTTTTTGAAAAGGGATCTGTTTGTGTAAAAGGGTAAGGCCGCATCCTACAGTAGTTGTGCTCTCCAAGGGAGAAAAGAAGCCGGTTGTTTTGTCTTCATAAGGGAAGAACTAAACCTCTGATTTGGAGAGAGCAGGTTGTCTTTTGTTTGCACTGCACAGAGCATGTGGTGCCTGAATAAGCATGGTGTTTAAGACCTGCCCACATCTATCTTGTTACACTGGATACTCATCACCTCTGGGATGCCCAGGGGAGATCCCCAAGTGCCTGTCTCAGCATTACAACTTCTTTCTGGAACTTTGACTCCTCAAGCTGATTATTTCAGTGCTCGTCATTGCAGACTAAACCCCGTTCTGGAATTGGGCTTTAATCAATCAATACCTGTGGGTACAAGGTCTGATCTCAGATCAGGACCACCAAATACTGGTTACAGGTTTTTGCTTATGGATAAGTAAAATGATGTGTTAGAAGGGCATCCAGAAGAAAAATACATAAAGACATCACCTTTCTTGCTAAAATATCCAAACTTTTTCCATTGAAATAGTACTGAAATAGTACTGAAAGTGGTTTAAGGCCTATTATGAGCGAAGTGCATGTTCTGTGGATGTTCATGTTTCTGGGGATATCGCTAACATGAGTTGTTTCTGAATTTACTATTACTTCTTGTATAAGTAGCACCTAAAATGCCTTACAGAAAGAGGATTAAAGGAAATACATATATTTGTCTTTTCTAATTTCACTAGTATGTCTTGGCAGTGCTTTGTTCATGGTCAGATTTAGTTTTCACTACAAAGTCAATTACTTGGTCTCTTCTTTTATGTGCTGGTCTTTTCAAAAGCAATAGGAGACAGACGTAGATTTTAAAATATGATTTTAAATCCATAGAAATTGTCAAGGGGACTCAGCAACAGGTAAAACTTTCACAACTGCTTTAAACTTTGTGTTAGATCCGGCTCTTTTTCAACTTCATGGCATCTGTGGGCAGATCCTTCACTGAGACTCCTCTCTGTGGCTTGGGGGACTCACTGTCTTCATTGCCTTTGCAGCCCAAACAATTGCACCTACATATGAAAATTTACATGACTCCAACACACTCTGTGTGAAGCCATGGGGCCCAACCTGCTTCCAGGGCACACTGTCAGCTTCTGTTCTGCCAGTTGGTTCCAGTGGCTTTCTTGGAAACCTCCCTCAGATGTGAAAGTGTTGGTGAATTCAGGCAACCTCAATGTGCTCCAGGGTACACATGTCCTCCTTCTAGGGTGGTTGTTCTGAAGGGAGTGGTTAAACTCCTTATGGGTTCAAGCACCTATGCTACTCTTTGGGATTACAGGTCCCACAGAAATGGGGTCACCATTGGAAATCACTTGAGGCGCTGTGCTAGAGTGTTAGGTTCCTTCTTTGCAGGTCAGGAGCTCTATGAGACGCAGTGCTTCACCCAAAATCAGGAATCCCAAATCGTGGTCCCATAAGGTCCTTGCAATGCAGAGGTAGTGCAGCCCTGAATCAGGGTCTTCCAGGTGCCCTCACTGAGGCAAGAGAGAGGAGTCCTCTTAGAATGGTGCAAAGAAAGGAGCTAGTTCTTGCTGTCTGGAAAATAGAACACAATGCTCTTGTCCTGCTCAGGGATCCCAAGAAATTGAAAAGTTCGCTCTCCTACTCCCTTTCCTCACCAGCCAGTGAAAGACAGCATCCTTCAGATCCTCATCCTGCCATCCAGCAGAACAAGAATTAGCAGACAGCAAGCTTCCCTGACCTCCAAAGCAGACAGACTCTGGATACAGTACTCCTTTAAGAGTTTTACTAAATCTGCACGTGAGCTCAATCTGCCCATAGAAGAATTTCCATTTGTGCAGATGGTATCATTTGGCAGATCACTCTGATGTTGGCAGCATCACAGGGGTCATATTTGTGCACAGATGGACTGTTCTTCATCTGTTTCTTTATTGTAATAGACCCAAATAGGTTTTCCCACAATAGTACATATGCACATTATAACTCTCCTTGCTTCCTGTCAGACAACTTATTTAGTGAGAGCACAAAAAATTTCTCTCTCTCTCTTTCTCTTTGTTCATGTATCCAGTCCTCTTTGTTTTGGGGGTGCAGGGTGGCTAAGAATCAAGGATCTCTATATTCCTGAGACATAAAATCTGGTGGCATCATCAAGATGGTATTCAGGATACTGCTGTGAGTTTAGGATATATAGATTTTTGTTTTGTGGTAAATATTTTTTGCACAATGCACATATTTATTACAGCTCCCTCATAAACCAAGAGCACTTTCAGCTGACATGTGAAAGGACAGTTGGAGGGACTGGAGAGGCTGGGGAATCAATAATTAAAAACTAGAGATCTTGAAATCAGAGCAATGATCTGACTCTAGTAGTAATGACCAGAAGCTGTTACCATTTGACAGCTGCTTAGAAAATTATGCTAAATGAACTCTTTTTTAGTGGTGAGACTTTTATTTTTTTTTTTTTTTAAGCATCTATTGCCACTCTTGCTTGCTATCTTGGCGTGGTAGCAATGAACTGAGTATATAGCTTTCAAGAGTTGTCTTACCAGAGCTGGTTTAAGGCATAGCAAAAGGACATTTTGGAAAACTTGCATTGCTTCTATTTTGCTTTATACAACCACTTGCTTTGTTAATAGAAAATTTTATCCCTGCGTGCCTTATGTTTTATTAACGATGAGCCTGTTGTCTTTTGATGAAACATTTTCAGTCTACATTTTGTTATCAGCTTTGTCTTTTCCTTCTCACTTGCTAGTCTAATCAATTTATTCTAAACTTAGATATCCCAGGTAGTGAAAATATTTGGGCATGGGCGTTGTTTGCTTTGTACAACCATTAAGGAGTTTTCACTGTGTGTAAATGAGATCAAAATAGCTAGGGAGCTTGCACAGTGAAATTCTTTACATTTAGATGCCCAGATTCCTAAATATAGTATCTCAGTAAAGTAATTTTTATGGACGAGACAGCATATAAAGTACCTTTTTTTTTTTTTTCCCTCAAAAAGAGTACTGTTTCAAAGAAAAGTAGTTGCTCATAATGTAAACATTACTGAAAAAAAAATACCTATGCTTATTTACTGATTTATTTTTAACCTTTTGACAGCCTAGTGAACAAAAAACATAAACTGGGTACCAGATGAAGTGTTTTGAATCAAATTAGGAAGAACTTGTGAGTGAAATTCCAGTAACAACTGTTAAGTAACTTCTTGGCTATACTGGGTAACATGGAGAATGAAATTGCTGACTGCATTTAAATATACAGGTTACTTGGGAAATCAAAAAACTCAAAACCAACAAACTTTAATTTTATATCCATCTGGTAAGTCTTCATAATCAGTCCCTAATTATCTTCTTGTTAATACATTTCTGGTCACTCTGACACCTTAGGAATTTTTCTATGAATAGATTTCTTGCCCAAGGCTATGGAAAATTATACATGCTGCTATACATGCTTGGATACAGCTGGTTTCTGTTTTGGGGTCGTTTTCTTTTTCCATCACAGTTACTGCATGTATCTACAGAAATAGCTGCACTGAATTTTGCTTTTTCAGTACAGTTCTGGAACTTGAAAAGCAATTTAAACCAGAATGTTCCTAGAAGAATAGCAGCTACAGGAAGCAAAATAAAAAGAGGGATGATGTTTTTAATGTAGTTCTGTAGCAGGTTATCATATGATAACACGTTGGTGAAGAGATAGAGATCAAACATTAAAATGCTTGTGATGCTGGAGATTTTGGCTTGTTTTGAGATAATTTAGTGTTTTCTTCTTGAACAAGGGACAAATCTTTCCTCCTAATTTTGAAAGGCATACGACAGGGTGTTTCAGATTCTGGAGGGTTTGCCCTCTGCTTAGCTCTGTCTGATGCAATGCAGTAGGAATTTCAGTCAGCACATTTCTGACTGGTTTCTCCAAATTAGTCTCTAACAGCTGAACTTCTTTTCCAGAGTCTGGAGGTTTAAGCAGTTTGTGAAGCTGAACAGGAGAGGACTTTCACAGAGGGACTTGTTACAGATTAGTTGTACAGGTTCAAATCAGTAAGACAGCTGACACCAAGGCCTCTCACATACTATATTTATATTTAATAAATATATTTGTAGGAGATGGATTCTAGAGAAGATCTTATTGTCTCCTTTCATTCCCCAAATACTGAAATTATTATCACACTAATAACTGTGAATCCTAAACCCCAAAGAACACTACAATATGTGCAGTGTACTGGCACAGTAAAATACCAAAATATTCTTCTGCCCACCAGAGGGGTGGTTTAAGAACTCAAGGTATGTGTATCCTTTTCTCTGAGGATGAGTAGCAGCCATGCTGGAGTTGAACTGTATGATAAGTACGAGCAAACACAGGCTGATGATGCTTTTATCACAAGAATTAAGATGATCAGCAAACACCAGTTTGTAGATCTGGGTTCGTAAAGTCCAGTCTCCAAACCCCAGCTGGCAACAAGGCAACATACACCTGCTTGCTCAGTCCCCCGTAGATACCATTCTGCAGTCAGTAAAGACAACTTGAAATTAAATATTGAGCAAAAAGTTGCTTTTCCTCTGAAGCAACTTTGAGATCTATGTGCTGTGTTCGTGGTGAGTACTGCCCACCATAGGAGAAAATAAGATTCAAGACCATCTAAGGAACTGTAATGTGCACAAATCCCTGGGACATGATGAGATACACCCAAGGGTCTTGAGGAAACTGGCAGATGAGGTTACTAAGCCATTCTATCATATCTGAAGAGTCATGGCAGACTGGGAAAGTTCTGCCATGGTTTAACCCCAGCTGGCAACTAAGCATGTAGCCAGTTGCTCGCTTTCCCCTGGTACAATGTGGGAGAGAATTGGAAGGGTAAAAGTGAGAAAACTTGGGTGTTGAGATAAAGGTAGTTTTAGAGGTGCACACACACAAGCAAAGCGAAATAAGTAATCAGTCACCACTTCCCACGGACAGAGAGGTGTTCATCCGTGTCCAGGACAGCAGAGCACCATCACATTTAACGTGTCTGAGAAGACAGTTAACTCCAGACATGCCCACTCCTTCTTCTTCCTGCAGCTTTATGTGCTGAGCACGATGCCATATGGTGTGGGATATCCCTTTGGTGAGTTGGGGTCAGGATTTTAGTCAGCTATCTATTTACATCTTAGAGAGGGGAGGTCGGGGAAAAAAATTGGAAGATAAATGTAACTAGCATCATAATGGTGAGATTTATCAGAATTTCCATTACCATAGCCTGTTTACAGGTTGTAAATATTCCCTCTGGGTTGAGACTTAAAATTCAAGGTCATACACAGGAAATTATATTTATCTTTGCTAAATTAAAACATTGGTTCAGCAGCTTTGAAAAACTGCAATCACAAGAAAATCCTCAGAGTGCAAGAAGTTCAGGTACTTCTGGATTTTTATTTTTTTTCCCAATCTACATTTTCTTTCTGCCTAAAAAATGTGGCATATGCTGGGTATTTTAAAGCCTTGACCTGTTACTCTGACATTAATAGTAGAGATATATTGAAAAGTAATGTAATGAAAGTCTTTCACCTATGAATGTACCTTTTCTTGATGACATTTTCTGTTATTTTGCTTTTCGAGCTCCATAGGGTTCAGTGTTCCCTCTTTATAAGAGGATTTTGTTATGCAGAAGTCTTATCACTATTCAAATAAAGTAATCATTTGGTTCATATTAACATTTCCTTTCCTACAAAATAATAAATATATCTTTAACTTCTCTATTTTTAAAGATAGTGTAGAAATTAAAATGCACTTAATGATTCCATATTTGCATGCAAGTTGTCAGGATGAAGGAGAAAATGAGGATATGCTAAACACTATGTAATTTTCAATTACATATATATATATGTAATATTTTTATAAATGTCTTCCAGTATTTTTTGACTTCTGATAGCGTGTCATAACTGTTTTTGTGATTTAGAATATAATTTTATGATTTATATTGCTAACAAGTATTGTATAGTCTCCAGTATTTTTTCCCCTCAAATTCCAAGTTAAGCATGAAAGAATTAGTCTGTATGGGGTCAGCCAAATTGTCTGTGAATAGTGTTGTGTTAAATAATATTCCAGAAAGGAGTTCTTCATTTCCCAGAGTATTTTAACTGGTTTTTACTGGAGCTAATTAAATACTGCCCATTTACTATATTGACACATTTTGGTGTGACTGAATACCTTTCTCAATTAATCATTTCTGTACTATTAGACCAGCTGTAGCTTTTGCTCAGAGTAACAGATCTAATGTGAATTCACTCATGGAGAAGCTGTGCGTGGTTTGATAAAACCTTTTCCCTCACTTGCTCTGATCAGAATAATAGACATTAGGTGGCTGTTCAAAATGGATTGTTTGATTTGTGACTTTGCTCCCCTTACACTGTGAGTTTAAGGAAAAGTTCCTCTTTTCTTATAGTTCTCTAAATACTTCTTCTGCTTAAAAAAAGCTTTCTTCTTTGAACTTGCAGGTAAAGACACCACTCAACTGACTCAACTGACTGTCTGACTCAGCTCTTCCTCTTCCCTGGAAGTACTTCCATGAATTTCATGGATGGCCTGTCTTACCTATTGACTGAATAGCACCTGTAAAACCTAAAAAAGTGTATACATATATGAAGTGTATGTTTAATTTAAACGTAGCCTGCCTTCTTTCTTAAGTACCTGCTTTCTCGATGCCCATTACAGAAACATTTTACTTGCATCACCTCAGAGCAGGCTGCTTACACAGGTTCGTAGGGACAACTTCGCTACCCCAGCCATTGTCCAAATGGTGCATAAAAATTTACTGCAATCCTGAGGGATAAGGTGGCTATGCCACCCCAAGCATTTCAGCAATATGGGATTTCCCACAGGAAGACAGCGTTTGTTGCCTCATCTGTCAAGATTTCTGGAGCAACTTGTCATTAGTAGCTTATTGTGGAAGAAGGGGTTTACACACAGAATGTTCTGCCAGAAGTGGATAAATTGGGCCATGAATCAGAGGGCTGTCAAAATTCCAGGCACAGCTTATCATGGTGATAATTAAGAATGATGCAACTAGTTGCTTTAGAAGGCAAAGACTGGACTTAAGGCAGGAGGCAGCAATATGATCCTCCCTTTACGCTGATGCAATAAGTGGTCCAAATGCTATGTCACATAAGTCTGTTTGGGGGCCGAGTCATTTTTCACCATATGCACCAGAAGTGGTATCAGTACAAGAACAACAACAACAAAAAAGAACTGAGAGTAAAGAGGAATTTGAAGAATCTGTGAAACTGTTTTATAATATTTTGTGTGGTGGATTCTGCTCTCACCCTTCAATGTGAAATGAAGGAAGTTGCTAAGGAACACCCTAAAATTATAGTTGTCCCATAGCCAAGTACTGGTTTTGAATGAGGCCTTTCATCTCTTGAAGACAGTTCAGAGGTTTTACCTTTGCAGGGGTTCAGTGGTAATCATTGCCTTCGTAGGTCATGAAGATGTGGTGTCTCCTACCTTCAGCAGCTGGCAGATTTTTCCCAAGGTCTTATTTCCTCAGCTTCTGCTGTAGGAAAAAATTTTAAAATGTCTGTAAAGTTTCAGGTGCTGTAGTTTTAACAATATACTTTTTATGGCTATCAAAGCTTTTGATTTAGTATATGTTTATGTTCACTCATAGCTGCTGACCCACCTGAGCTACCATTAAAGTATCATACACCTTTCATAGAGCTTATACAACAATGCCTATTTTAAAATTAACTCAATTTTAAATTGCAAATCCTACAGTATATTCAGATCCCTGGCATCTTTGGCAGTAATGTGAGTTCATTTAGAGATGGGCAGGATGCACCAGGTGCAGGCATCCAATTTATATGCCTTAGTTGTGAGGTTAATTTTTTGTGTGTTCATGTTATAATCATTACTGAACAGGAGAGACTTCTTAAAGGACAGCTTTGATCCCCTGAATTAGGGATCTGCTCTGAACTACTATTCAGAGAAGACTATTTCTCTACACTAGTTGTCTGCAGAGACTAGCCAATTGACATAGGCATGGAGGTGGATTTTTGGATTTAGGAGATACCACTGCCCCTCTGTGACAGCTGTAAGAATCCATCACAGCGCAAAGACAAGGGCCCATCATAGAAAGGTGGTTAGCACTCTTAGAGCAAACTAAGCTAAAATTTCCTAAATATGAAAGCCACGGTCTAGAAATGGTGACTATTCAAATAGTCCTAGAATTTTCAATGGAAAGACAAGGAAAAGTTCATATGCCTTCTTGTTCTTGCATAACAAAATAGTCCCAGGGAATTCATCCTGAAATTTATGTTATTATTGTTGTTAGCCCGTAATAAGTACTTAAAAACAAGTACTATGGAGAAGGGAAGATATATGTAAGTAAATTATTAAAGAGCAGGGAAATTTTTTTCAGAATTGCTTGATGCAAATGCTGTGGTGGAACAAAGGTCAGCTTAAGTTACATCAGACCTTCAGGTTCTTGTTTCAATTCAAAATCAATTTCAAGCAAAACCAAATGAAATCATGCTGAGAGAAAGGCCACAGAAATATTTCAACATGCCACTGTACCATAAAGTGTTATCTGATCTTCCATATCACAGAAGTTATTCAGTTGGTCTGTTTGGATATTTTATTAATACTCAATATTTCAAATTAATGGATTATAATAAGAAAGATCAGCCTCTTTTAATTAAAAATGGTTCAGACTAAGTCAATGTTTCATATCTTCAGGGCAGTTTTTTACAGAAGTAATTAAAATATCTGGACATCTTGTAGTGAGCTATGGAATTAAGTATTTTGTTTTTCATTTAATTTCCCACTTTCTTAAAAGTGAAAGAATAATTTTTTTTTTTCTCTAACAGATACTTCTTTGGCTGTTTGTGTGGACACCATGCAAAGACCTCATCAATACAGACCTGCAATATAAGGAAATGCAATAATTTCTTCAGTAATAAACTTCTAAAGAATATGAGGGGAATACGAGGTGAAATTAAATACTGCAGAAAAATCTACTTCAGAGCTCCCACTGAATTCCTCTAAGGCCAAGATTTCATAGTTCTGCCAGGTCATGTCCTGATCAACACTGAAATGATGCTCAGTTTGCAAAGCTCTTTTACTGTTCGAACGTCCTCTGGAACTTTTGATATATTTCATAAGAAACGTAAGAATGAATAAAATAAAGGTCAGGGAGAAAACACACCAAGCTGACAAATTCTTTCCAGCAGCCAAAATTGCGTTGTGTGTGGGCTTTTAAATAATTATTATACATACACAGGCAAATTGGCCTAGTGAATATGCTGTAAAATTGCTAATGATGAATGTCTTAGCCCATGCCCAAATGCTGCTGTAGGTTAATGTTTAGTGTACCCAGTGACTGGAATGGTGATTCTCCTGGGCAGAAGGTGGCAGTTTTTGGCCAAGTATTATTAGGTAATGTCAAGGCAAACATGTATAACAGAGAAAAACAGTGTAGTTGCAATAGCCCACCCAGGCCACCTCATGCTTATATTGTAATAATTTCACTGACACCTTCCTGAGAAAGAGGTCAGTGTGGATCAGAGAAACGTTTTCTCTTCCCGCCAACACCTTAATTAAATAGTCAGTCACTTTTACAGATAATTCTCAGAAAAACAGGCTGTCTTCAGTAATTCATAATACAATGTTTCTGGCAAAAATAGAAGGTGTATTTTAAAGATACTAACAGGTCTTTTCCATCCTGCTGGCAGATATCAGTTATTGTGGGAAAGCACTGTGCATGTTCTGTAGATAATACGCTAATACGAGGGACTCATTATCCACATGATTATAAGTGTGGTAGGAGAAACTGTCTCAGGACTATGGCTTGGATCAAGAAAACTTGAGGAAAGAAATTTTATAAGCAATAAAACCTGCAAAGGGTTGAGCTGATCTTTTGCTTTCCTGCTTCTCCCCTGTTATTAATAAACTCACATCTTAGGAGAAAAGAGATTAGGCTCTGCTGCAAGAACTATGTTTTTGAGCAGGCCAGAAAGGACACCTATTTATTATCCTAAAGACAGTATTAAGAGATGAATCACCAGTTAGTCAGCTTATGTACACATTTACAGTTCCAGAAAGCTGAGGAGCAGTAATGCCAGTTGTGAACCTGGACCACTGACTTATAAAGGGTTTTAGAGTCTTACATGGAAAATTAGGCAGTCAGTGGATGAAAGAATAGTATTATGGAATACATAAATGCTTAAGAAAAGGGAAAAAAAATGAGGAATGAATATGGCAAACAGAAATAATTTTTTACTGTTTAAATGACAGTCTCCACTATTGCCTTTTTTACCTTTTAGCTTTTTCAAGATATGCTGGTAATGTTGGTATAGCTGATCTGGTATGCAGGCATCTGAATGTAGGTCCTCATTTGCTGCAATGATGCTGGCTGTGAAACTATGGAACAGTAAAGACGCAAGCCTGGCAGAAAATGCGTTGGCATGTGGAATTATGTGTGTTGCCCATGGACTCCCAGGTGAGGAAAGCTCAGCTCTTCCCAGCTGAGCCCAATTAAGAGGGTAGGGCAGCATATGAAAGCAATGAAGGAGGAGGAAGCTGGATAACGTGGTGGGAGGTCCAGTGGAAGGGCAGAGGGAGTGATGGAGGTGTTTTGCCTCCTGGCTGAGGCCAGGGAGAGGAGCTGAGGGACTCATCAGCTGACTTCTCTGAACAAGGTTGGGAATTTGGACAAAGCAACAAAGGCTGAAGGCTAGGGAGATAAAAGATTAACTCCTCAACTCTCTAAATGAGATCTAGTTAGCAAAGGGACAAGTAAAAATGCAGGCAGCCGATGTTTAGGAGTGTTGGTGGAGTGTGCTGCAAGAAGGAGCTGTTGATGGAGGGTGCTTGGTCTGCATGTCTGTGTGCATCACAATGCCCCAGGCAAGAGCCCTGGAACTGGGAAGGTACCAGAAGTGACAGAGTATTTGAACTGGGCCCAACTTGCTTTATGTGAGGGCATGTGTGAAATGGATGCATTGTGGGCTTTCCTGAGAAAAAATGTTTATGGATGTGGTCGAAAGGAACTGAATGTTGTGACTGGGTGGTCCTTTCCAGTTCCATCACTCATTTGAGATTCTGAAGGGTTGTACATGTGTTATGTGTATGTATGCTATATTTATATATTCTGCAATACTGAGGAAAGAAAAAATTTCCCAGTAGAATGTTAATAGAGATAGGAAACCTCCACCAGGATAGGTGGATTGGCAAAGAGTACTTAGCCAGTTTATAAGTAAGTTATACGTAATAGTTTTAGGGGAAATGTTACCAAACTAAGAATGGGCAGTTTCAGAAAAATCGCCAATCTTATAATGAAAGTTGTTCTTGTGGAATCATTGGTTAATGAAGTATATTCTCTGAGGAAACTTCCAGTTTTATCCTCTTCTCTATTACCTCATTATTTATACTTATCTAATGCCAAAATCCACTCCCTGTATCCCCCATCGACATCTTTTGCTTGGTCATTGACCAATACAGAACAAAACTGGACTCCCTTCCCCCCAAAGGTTACAGATTAGTTATCAACAATGATAAATGTGTTTACTTCTGTGTGTCTCTCTATTACATGTATGACTTAGGCAGTTGTTGAAAGCTGCCACAAGTCTTTTAGTAGATTTACTGTGAAGCAGGAATCTCTATAGGTCTAGGAAACATAAATGTTAGCTGTTCCCACCCTCAACCACTGGGAGGAAAAAAATCCCATAATCCAAGAACTATAATAAATGATTATAGGAAAAAACCCCAACCACTAGTGCATCCTACTTGTCCTAAAGAAATGATACCTCCCAATAAACATATTCACTTTATTTTGTTAGTACTGTCCCAACTGCCTGTTGTTGTCTGTTATTTAGGTCTGTATTTATCCGAGTGCCCAGTGCCTCTAGGTAACCCCACTAATGCCAGCAGCACTCTGAATAACTGTTTGGAGAAAGAGGGCCTAAAATCAGCAAGAGAAGGACTCTTTTGCAGGGAAATGGGGAGGATGAAAGGTCAAGTTTTCCATCAGATTTCATTGTGTATTTTAAAACCTTGACTAAAGAAATAAGGAAATACTGTTAAATCCTGTGATGACTTTTCTTTTGCAGTGAAGGTGATACCGGTTTGAAGGAGAAACCCGCTACTGCAATTAGCAGAAATTCCCAAATAGTACTTGAGGCTCTCGTCTGGTACAAGGGAAGAACAGTGAATGGTTGAATTTGACTGACAAAAGCTTCAGGAACTAGAAGGGGGAGAGGTCTTGTCCGGTGTGTGAGCACAGACTTTGGCCTTCACCTGTACACTGAGTGTAAGGCACGAAGAAAAGTCAGTTCATGAGCTGTTCATGCACAGTCAGAGGATGTTAGCAAGATGTTGCTCACTCAGTGTCTTGTATGGAATTGCAACCCTCAACACGTAACAGAGTATTAGAAAGAGTCTCTGCATCGCTTCTGTCATTGTTTGGCTTCATTGCTTATCCTGCATCAGTGCTTGGGTGTTAGTGGGTGGAGTTTCTGAGGGCTGCAATGGCATTTGAGTGAACAGCTTGAAAGGTGACAGTCTGGAGGCCTTCTTGTTTGTCATTTGTTTTCCATCGGTCTATCATCTCCCAACACTGCAAGCCTGAGTGACCTCATGGTCCTGAAACATTTGCTTCGGACTACAAGCTCCCCTTCTTGCTGTGATGTTGTCCACACTGTGATTTGGGAATGCTTGCTTTTAGCAGTCACACAACACGAATAAACAACATACGTGAGAGTTTGTGTGAGTAACTCTGCACTGCAGTGTTTAATAATCTTCAACCTGCTGCTGAGAGGCAAGCCAGTCAGAATATATCAAAACCAAACACAGCACTGGCAAGATTAAACAGCAGTGGATTTGCACATGTAATAAACCTGTTACATTGAGTTTAATCCATGTGTAATTGGGAATAGATAAGGCTGAAATTAAATGACTGCACAGGAACTGCCTCAGATGGAGGAGGGGAGAGGGGGAGCAGCCTAGTGCAGGGAGCTGAGAAGGCTCTGCAGCCCCTGGTTTGTTATGTAGATCTTGGAATAAGGGGTGGGTTTATGCTGCTTTACTGTGAAGGGCATTAGAAAAGTGGTATGATGCTGATGAGCCACAAGTACAGTAAAGGGCTTGGCTATTGGAGAACTTCAAGCATAAACAGGTTGTTTTCCTCCCTGGGCTATGGGAGGGACAGTTCTAACTGGGCTTAGTGTCAAGAAATGTTGCTGATGTTTTCAGACTGTCCTTATCTGACCAGTCTGACTGTAATACAGTAAGTAAAACCAAACAGTGAGAATAAAATAGCTGCTACACTATTGTTCTGTCTTTCCTCCATCATCTCTATTTTTCCATTTAGAAAGGAAAAACTCATGAATGATCCAAACTCCTCCCTTTCCACTTCAAAAATCATAGTACCTTGGCCAGTCGGTATCTGTGTTGGCTTTGACTCTGTTTCCTGCTAGATGCTTGGCAAAGGAATGTGATGTTTTTCTCTCTTTCAGCTTCCTTCACAAACCTGTTGGTATTTGTTGGATTTGGATTTTACTCCTATGAAATGCATGAATGAATAACTTTTCATGTGTTTTGAAACATATGAGAAGATGTATACTAAAAAAATATTTTCTTCATTTTATGGGATGCAATTATTTTTATGTAGCTTCCTCCTGTAAAGAGTATCTAATTCTCTTTCTTTTTAATTCCCATTCTCAGCTGTTCCTTTTCATTGGCTCTTACTAGGGCTCTTGCTAATGAATCACTGATGATTTTTGTAGCTCTGTTACTGTCAGACTTGATGCCATCCTGTCTTTTAGAAAGCCCCTCTGCTGAGCTTTCTGTCTCTGCCCCATCCCCCTTGTCTTACCCCTGTACTCATCCTCTCTCCTGTACCGCTGTAGCCCTAAATGTCTGATCCCCTTTTTGTCTTTTGTGTTTCCTTTTCTGTGATTTATTTCACAGTTACCTGCTGCACACAGCAGCTCAAAACAGGCATTAAATGCATGCACAGACAATCTTTTCCACTTATACTTAATAGACCCCGTAGGCTTGTAAGGACATTCTTAGGCAGTAACAGAAAGATTTAACAGATCCTTTAATATGTTTAGCTCAAATCCAGACAGCCCACCCTAATTTTCATCCATTACAGAAACTAGAGGATCAAAGGGCCAACATTTATCACACAGGATGTTGTTTTCCTCAGTTGTGCTTTTTCTAATTCAATTAGCATGGCCCACTTTTATGTGAGCATCAGATTTTGCCACGATTTTACATGGCTCCACAGCATGTGACTGTGGACTTGGGACACTTTTACCAACTTAGCAGACACCAGAAGAAACTGGAAAAAACACAGTTATTCATCAGTTGGCAAAGCTGGAGTTGGGCTTGCTTTGCATCTCCTGGACACAATGGATCTGCCTGGCCTGGCACAGGGAAATTTGCTCTGGCCCCGACCAAGTGCAGAAGTAGAGGATTTTTTAGTAGTTTGATTCTATTTGCACTTTCCTATGTGATGTTGTCTCTGCAAAAATATTCCTAGCTGTGACTGCCTGAGTCCAGAAACAGTGTTTCTGACAGCCCCTACCCAGCTGCTGCTCAGTTGTGTAGGTACCACTTTTTTTCGTTTTGATTTACAGAGGTATGCCTGAAGCATGAAGTTGTGTCTCTCTAAACACAATGAATTACCTCAGTCCAGACTGGGAATAAGCGATTCATTGTCCTCACAGTGAGACTCATTAAGGTTGTGAAGGCAAAGTGATTTTTCTGCCCATGTCTTTTTGGAAAATCGAGTAAGTGTTCCCTGAGGTTACCCAACATGCAGTGACAAAACCAAGCTGCTTGGAAATGTGCTCAGGAACCCTGCTTGCTTTCAAACTTTAGCAGTGCAGCTTTAGTCTCCTTGTTTTACATCTATAGTGGCCGAGGTGGTGGGGAAGTTTCAGGATGGCAAGGATGGAGGGATGGATACTCTCCTGCTCTCATGACCTCTCCAACATGTCTGACCCTCAAGCTGGACAGCTGTGTTGTGAGGACCATGCAAAACATTTGAAGTTCTGTTGCACAGTTTTTTGGCTGAAACTATGGGGCAGGATTTTTAAAAGCTACTCTCTTCCCTTATGGTCTATGTGTTTACTAATGCTTTGAGTACAAGAACTGCACAAGCATTTTGCAAATGGGTCGTGCTTAGCAACAATTACAATAAAATGTAATCCAAAGCCTCTGGATATGGCATTTTATGCTTCTTGCATTATAATTTTTATTATTCCAGAGTTGTGTAATATGTGCATTTTAGTCTGAGTAATGTTGGTTATATGTTTTTGCCACAGGACTCAAATGAGAAGCTTTATAAATGAATGTGGGGTTTGCGTGATTAGATTGGTTTCTTACCTCAGTGCTTCTAGCTTGTCCCTCTCCCATTTAATCTCAATTTCTTCTTCAATTATGTTTTAAAATTCAGTATTGCATACAACTCTTATTGAGCGTCCATGTTACAGCATGATGGTGATTTGGATGCTGGTAATTATATGGGCATTGTGGGCAAACAGGATGGTAAGGTAACTAAAAATTAAGTGAAAGTTTTGAGCAGAGAACAGTTAAGAGGAAAATAACTGCAAATGCAGTATCTCTGTGGGGAAAAACAAACAAAACAGAGTCAGCTTTCCATCTGAGACTGTGCCTCCCTAATGCTTGTGCTGGGGAGTGCATAGCATAGCCTACACATTTCTCATATGTATCTCTATCTAGGTTGGTGAAGGGCAATGGAAGATTGATCCTGAGGTCCCTGGTTTGACTGGTGCTGGGGCCATGTTAAATTCTGTGTTCATGTTTCTGCTTTAGGCACTACTACCCAGTCCAAAATGTTTACTGAATGGTTAACAAGGTAACAATGCAATAGAAAGGGTTGGCTCAAATGAAAGAAAAAAAAAAAGATTTTTGAAACCTAAGTTTGGTTTATAGTGGACCTTTTTCACTCTAATACACCTGCTCTGGTCTGATTTTTTCAATTTTGTAAAACATACAGTTCTAGCCCAAAAGTAGTTATTTTGTATTTGGCTGTGTATATAGCATCACTTCTTTAATCCTGTAAGTTATTTTCTCTCTGACAGAACACCCTTCTCAACCTGGAAAAGGTGGGTTACCAAATAGACTGATGGACTGATACAGCTCAACAGTTCCTATTTGATTGCTTGTGTTTTTTCTTCTATGTTTTTTTTCCTCCTCTTCAGTTACAATACTGTAAACAGGATTTAGATTCTTCCTGATCAAGCTTTCCTCACCTTCCAGTGTAACTTGGAAATTCTAGGAAGTAAATTGCCTGCATTATTTCAAAGCTTTCCCTGCTTCTTGAGTGACAGAGTCACGGTGTGTCTATTTATCACTGAAGGAAGCTGACAAGTTCTAGGTCTAAAGCTTGACTTCCTCACCATCCCTTTTGTGGAAATGGGATTCATGGGGAAAAACAGGTAGGTGTGACTACAGGAAATTACATATAATAATTATTTATTTGCAGTTTTTTGTTGTTTGTTGTTTGTTTGTTTGTTTGTTTTTAAATGTGACATTGCAGTTCTTTACTCTCTTTTGAAGGAAGGAATGAATGCAGTAGTGGAGACCTGTAGACCTAAGCTGAGGGCTTAGAAAGGGCTGAAACTTTATTGCTATGGAAAGGCTAGGAACTGTGCTCTGTATAATTCATATTTGGCCAGGGTAAACTGTTTAATTTTTTTCTTAAAAATAATATATATTAGCACCTAAAAAGCATGTGCAAACCTAATAAACCATTTCAAGAGCATAAGGACCATTGATGTTCACATACGTATTTAAATCCCTCAGTGAGGTGAATCAATTGTTTCCTTCTAAAAGCAGTTTCAGAAAATAAACAATTGTTTTCTACTGTGAATGAGGGGTATGAAGCTTTATGTATGTATGTATTTCTATTGGCTCCAACCCTGCCATTGTGGGGAAAAGAATCCATTTCTTTTTTCACTTTGTTTCTTAGTCTAAAATAGAAAATATTATATCTTTATTACCAACATTTTTGCAGTATAAGAAACTGAAACTAGTAAAATGTTGTAGTAAAAAGACAGTGCAAATTTTCAGCTCCCTGCTGGTGGGTGTATAGTTTTCACTGGTTTTGTCAACAAAAATTCTGCCAACTGACTTGTGGGTGGAAGGTACAAAATTTGCGTTGGCGACATAGGATATTTATTTACTGCTTGTATGGATATGATTTATGAGTTGCTTCTGCAAGCAAATGTAAAATATACTTTTTATTCTTCTGCGTGATGCTCTGCATTCATTATAAGTGAAGTTTTTTTAAACATTTGTCAGTATGGTTTGGAATTTCCATATGAGAGTAGTTACTATGGATGATTAAAATTGTTGAGGATAAGCCTCCTTAGCATATTTTAGACTTCATGAACACATCGATCTCTAAGACAGAGAGATGTGTAGTGCATTTTAATCATTTTGCTGTGATTTGGTATGATGCAAAACTATCTCCATTGAAATCTGAAATGAGTCTGGTATGACCCAAAGTCAACATGATAAAATATTCTTGATATCCCTTACATGTTGATAACAGTTCAGCTGCACTAAAGGATTTTGTCAAGTTATGTTCATTTTCTATAGGTGTTAATATATTTGGCAATGAGAGTTCGAATTTTTTACCCTTAGACTTGTGTTGAATTTGGGTCATCAGGAACTCTAAATTGAGCAACTTCACCAACTGTTGCAGGATGCTGTAGCAAACCTTTGAGTTAAACTGTGTTCCTGTGTGTTGAGGGTTGTAATTTAATCAGAGGCAGGCTGTATCTACTTCTCTTCCTCTTGGGAAAAGATGGAAATATGTTAATTTGATATTGCTGTAACTTTAAAAGTTGAAGTAAAGACAGGGCAGCCTAAAAGGATTGGTTTGTCTCCCACTTCGTTCCCCTTGTCTGTTGAGTCAAATCCTTACCAAGATTTTTCTTGGCCTGCTTTCACATTGTTTAGCACAAATTACATTTTCCTAGGTATCTTCATAGTTTAAAGACAAGTGTAAAACAGCAGTTCTGTACCAGGGAGAGATGTTCCTCTGGCTTCGCGTTAAAGAAACACCAGTTGGTCGTATCGTGTTCTTACACAAATAAACCAGATTATTTAATCTGGGTTGCTGGTTTGAAATTTAAAGAGCTGAATGCTGCTTATGCTTGTTATCCTTCCTAATTCAAGCACCTCTGCTTACCAGCCTAGGTTGCAATGTAGGTGTACTTGGAATAATAGAGAGAAAATGAAGCTAGGAAACCAAGCCCAGGAGTAAAACATTGTCACAATTTTTAAGAAAAGCCCATAGCAAGACTCTGAGTAGGATAGTGCTTGAGAAGATGCAAGGAAATGGAAATAAAAGGGAGTACTTCCTGCTGCCTACATTCCTGCTGTGCATGTATTCAGAGTTTTATGTAAATAGATGAGTTTGTAGGAACTGGCTGCACCCTTGATTTTTCCTTCTAGTAGGGGCAGCCCCTGGAACCCTGCAAAATGCTGAGGACAGGAGAGCAAGAGCAATCTGTTCATTTTCCCAAATGTGTTTTGGCACAGACATTTTGGTCAACGTTAACTTTGTGATACCCATGGTATAGGAGTTCCCATGACAAACACACTCATATCTAACCCTGAACAGCAGGGTTAATCCCAACCCTTCAGGGTTAATTAAGAGGTAATTGCATGGGCCTCAATTAATCCCTGTTTAACTCAGTTGCATTTGATGGAAGGGCGCTAGAGATTAATTTGGCATAGTGCCTCATCAAATTCATTAATTTCATTAAATGTGAAAAAAATATTTTAAGTTTGAGGTAAGAGCTGTGATTCTTCTGCCCTATGATGGGGTCTAGCAGCACCAGGTGAGACCTTAAATATTTGTCATAAGGCTATAAATATCAGTATGTTTGGCTGAGTTAGAGAACTGCAAACCCTTCCTCTCAGTGGCCACAGAAAATCTGTAAGCTATTGAATCATGCAGCAGTAAAGAACCGGTCTGATGGAGGAGCAAAGACTTCTTGAACCCCTGGTGATTTTTGGTGAGAATAGCAAATGCTTGCTGTCCCTCTCTGATTCAGGCCTATGATGGTTCACACGAGAGTGTGCATTTGCAGGGTGATATGTTACACAACATACCCTGCTTAGTCTTAATTAAGGTTATAACTGAGAGGATACTGAAATGTTTTGTCATTATTCTGCAGATTACTGAAATCTTACTAATGAGATTTGACTCTAACATCTGCTGTAACAGTAAATTTAGATCTAGATGAAGAATTCATATGTGTTAAATGGCTCAGCACTGAAAGTGTGGCTAAAGTAGCCCGACATCGGTCTCTGTAGATTGTTACTTCTGGGTGTTGAGTAAGTATCTGACTGAGGGGGACAGGAGGGCTCAGACAGGAGGTAGGTTACTGGATTTTCACTATGTGCTTTGGTTGGTTTTGCCCCTACAAGCCCTGATACATGCCACAACACCTGCACATGCCACAAAATACTCTGGTTTCTCTGCCTTTCTCAGTTAACTATCCTCCAAACCACAAAATCTGTGTGCTCTGAAGCTACAGTGTAATCTCAGTATGAAAGCTGACTCAACTTCTGCTGCAGTACACTGTACCAGGGAGCTCTCAAGAGATGCTGCTGCAATTTATCACCATAAACTGTTTCATATTGGAACAAACAATACTCATGAGGCAATCTGGATTCAAATTAATTCAAAAGCACCATAACTGAAAAGTGAGCAGTCTCTTTGTGTTGTTTCTTTTAACAAGATTTTATGATATGACTAGACTACAAATAGCTCTATTCATGATAAACTGGCAACTTTGCAAATTGTATATGCTAAAAGCTATTTGTTGAACAAGCTGTTCTGGAAGAATACTTAGATGAAATCTTCTCTGCTGGGGCATGTGAGGCATTAATTGCATGGGTCCTGCCATGGGTGTCCCATTTCAGGAGCCCCACGGCTATGGGGGCAGTGGTGAGAAAAGACCATCTGGTCCAAAAACCTTTAATTGCTCAAAGTTAATCACTCCAGGGTACTAGAGTAGAGGGCAGGTCCATTTGGAGACAGTTTTCCGGTCTGGTGAGAAAATATGCAAGGGTGAAGGAAAGCTGAGAGGTGGAATAATTTCTTTTGTTTCTAACTTTTTGCATTTGACTCTAGGAAGCTGCCACTGTATGCTTTCCCTTTGAAGGCATAGCAATATTGTCTTCCTCCAAAACACCCTAGAAGCATCTTCACTTTAATTTACACAAAGAGTTCTGCTATTATCCTTCAGAGATGTGCTGCATTTTCAGCATGAGCCCAGGACATAGTTCCAGATGGACTTATTTTTAAGGATAATTACTAAAGAGACCTAATATGTTTTTGTTCCCCTCGGTAAATACCTCAATCAGCATACTTTATGGTCTGGTATAGAACAAGCCATTAATGCATCCTCTTTGTAGGAGCATTTCCAGAGCCAAGGAGAAACATTATAGTTATGATTTAATGCACTTATCAAATCTTTCCAATTCTTACCTCCAAGTATAACTCTTTATCTTGGAAAACCAGCACCATTTGCTCTGGGCCCTTTTCAAATCATTTTTACTTTCCTATCAATAATTGTAAGTACATTGGAGGTTAAAAGCTATCTGTAGAGCAATTGGAAGCTCTTGAGGAAATCTTGGATTTAGTGTGAAGTCATCTATGGGCTAATATTTCTATTGTACATATGAGATAGCCTACAAAATAATAGTACATGTGATGACATAAGCTGTGAAAACAGCTGGAGGGAGGGAGGGTTTAGGCATCTGAATTTGAAGCAGGCATCTAAATTTGAAGCCTCAGAACTTTCCCAGCTGCCAGTTAGCTCTAGAATGACTTAGACAAGGAGGCAGATTGTGACAACAAAGATTTGAGGTACAGAAGTTGCCTGCTTTTGGTAGGATTAAACATTGTTCAGGGTTGAGCACTGCAGGAATCCACCAAATGGGTTCTTTTGGGAAAGCAGCTTAGTATAACGAATGTTTTCTGGGTGCTTCTAATGCAGCAAGCTCCCAGTCAGATGCCAAGACTGTATCTGTCTCATTTTCAAACACTGATGTGGAGGAGTTGATATTGCTGCCTTCTCTGCCTATCTGAAAAAATCAGTATTTAGAGCACATGTCCAGAACATGGGAACTGGAGATGTGTCACTCGTGCAGCAGGGGGTCAAATCCATATGTTTTGTAAGAAATGGCCCAATTATTTTGATAAAAAAAAAAAAAAATTGGTGAAGTAGAGGGACTCTCTATTCCAGTTATGTGCTTCCACATGTGAAAGATTTGAGCAGCCCAGAGTCCTTGTCCTGAGGCTTAATTAGATCTTTCACTCAAGGATTGATTACTGTAAGGAAACCAGTCCCTTACAGAGGAATCAAAGAGCAAGCATGTGCCTCCAGACAAAGTGGTTGTGCTGGCTCAGGACTCTCTCTCCTCACTAGCAAGCCTGGAGGTGCTCTGTATAATGGGGGGCGTAGTCAGCAGCACAGGGGCAGCATAAAGTTGCCAGCAGTGGGACAGGCAATGGCTTTCCTTCTATGGAATGGAAATGGTAACCTGGGTTTGCTGCCTCCCACGTGTGTGCTGTGCCCACTGGGC